>NW_017259230.1:506336-509944 GCF_001594045.1 Atta colombica | reverse complement strand
TATATATATATATATATAATTATAAACGTTGGGAAAATAATCAATTTGTAAAATTGTTTAATATATCTTATTGATACGCTAATTATAAACATTCAATTATAAACATTCATAAACAGAAAATAAAAAATTCAATCTGTATAATTATTTAGCTAAGGCTGGCTAGCTAAGTGCTTTCCTTTTAAGAGACATAGTCGATAAAAATCGTCTTTCTTGATATTCAATGAATAACAAATCAGCTACGTCTTTTAAAAGGAAAGTATTCTAAGTAAATATATTACTGATTGATATGCTAATTAGCCTTTTGGTGTATTATATATTCGTACTAACTTTACTAAATCGATACACTCGCGAGGTATTTGCGGCAAGTCTTTGAAGCTGTAGAGATTGCCAGCAAACTCATAATTGGGGTTATATTCGGTCATCATCGTGTCCGATTGGTGTCCTGGACGCAATGCAGCTAATTCAGTGCCATTGCCAAACATCACTTGGCGGCGATGGGAAAGCGCTTTCTGTTTTTGGTACCGTTTATCTGTCGGATAATATAAAATATGCAAGAGAAACAAAAATACGGAAGATCGAAATCAATATCTTATATCATTTAATCTGTTATATTATAAAACTCAAAGTTTTTGTGTACGTACAAGATATTAGGCAAATTCCAATAATAGTAAGCAAGCCAATGATTACAACTACAAGTTGGATCATGTACGTTTGATGACCATCTTTGGAATCGTCAGCCACTAAAATTCAACGTGATTTTATTTCATATTTGCATGTAATAATGAAAGTGACGATATATCATGGTTGTGCTTACTGATGCAGGATTTTGAATCGTTACTGAGCAACCAACCCTGAGGACAGAGACACTTGGTCTCGCTCAAGTACTGATCGAGCGCGACGCAACGGTAATCGCAACCGCAACCACTGATCGCGGGTATAACGAAGATCTCGCCTTGGCCAGAATGAGCTGCAGCTTTAAAATAAATATCGGTGAGCTTCTGACTGGCGTATGAATAACCACCTTCACCACTTCCATCATTCTGTCCAGCATTCCCACCTAAAGAGGGCAAAGTTACTTCTATAGTTACTTCTGTACTAGTGCTGTTGAAGATTATTATTTACAATATATAAATTTGGATCAAGATGGATTTTAATCAGTATTTTTTGTTTCTTGATTTTAATTTCGATATCTCAATTGTAGTGTAAAAATATATTTAAGAAACGTTTTATATAATAATGCAAATATTATAGATTTAAATATATTAGCGAGATTTATGGTGACATCTAAATCACTTTGTACAATATTTTCATATTTCTCCTTACCAATGTAACCTCCGCCACCACCTCCTGATTGGCAACCGCCCCCACCTCCGCCAAAGCCTCCATCACCATGAATTTCCCCAATTCCCGATTCACAACCGATACCTCCTATACCTCCATAAATTAATGACATTCCCCAAGCCTTTTGTTGAAAATTAGGCCGTGTTCCATTCCAACTAGCACCGGGTCCACCTTAAAAGTCGAAATTCTACTTGCATTTGCATTTTTACCTTAAGTTGCATTCTTCTTATAAAAATGCAATTCGGATATTTTTATTATATATTTTAAGGAAAAAAACTAGTTACCCATGCGTTCTGAAAAATTGGACGGAGAAGATGAAAGTCTACCCATGGGAAAGGGACCGCGTCCATGCTGCAATCCATCGTCCATAGTAGGATTCAATCCTAAACCACCGCCACCACCCGCGATTAAGATGGGCTCCGGATCACCGTTTGCTTTCAACTATAATCGGTTATATCGAATTTGTATATAATAATCAGAAGAAAATTAATGGAAAACTAAAGTAAGATTTTCTTGTGCAAATATTATTATAATTCTAATATAAAATATATGTATATATAAATATAACTCTTATCAGCTGTAATAAGAAGAGCATCTTTTATCTTTTATTTTACTAAATTGCTATAATCATTTCTTTTTTTACTGAGAATATAATATTTACTGTGAAAATGGCAGTCGCACCACCGCCGCCGCCACCAGGATTCCTAAACTCAACTTTCTTCACTTCTCGCATTTTCGATGCCTGCGATAGTGATATTGATTCGGCATATTGATTCGATGGACAGGCAGTTCTTTTTAAGCCAAGATTCTGTTTCGACAAGATCAATAATATTAATTTGTTGTAAACAATAATGTGAATTAAACAAATAGAAGATATTTCATAATTTATAATGCAACTCAAAGAAGAAAATTTATTTTTGCAAAAATAAAACTGAACATGTAGAATGAAATTCTTTTCAAGTTTTTTAAAAAAAAAAACCAATTTAAAAATATTCTGCAGGAGGGAGAGAAATCAATATTGAAACAATTTCGTTAGTCAATAGAATTTATGAAAAAATATTAATGAAAGTTATAAAATAAAAAAGCTTAAGAATATAAAAATAATTTTATTAATATTCCAGTTCTCACATTTTATTTTCTTGAAAATAAATGTTTGTGTAGAAGAAATATTTATTTATATCTTTATTATATTATTTTATGTAAATTTTTTCTGGTCAGCAATACTCACTTTGGCACACGCATCCGTTCCCTCTTGACCAATCATGAAATATAACTGATCGCCCTTTTGGAGTTCTATGACACCGCGAACAAATGCACCCAAAGTGATGCCGGTATTGCTCGAACCCAAGCCTCCTCGTGCTCCGATGGCGATTAAACTGTTTTCAAAAACAATATTGTAATTAGACAGGTCGAAATGGACGCATCATTCTATATTCTATTTATCATTTCTATACATCTCACGAATATTAATTTGTAATTTGAAAGTACATTTTTTTCTAATTAGCTGAGTACAGTTATAGATTGATCCGTGTATTAACGAAATTTAAATCTTACCCATCTATTTGTAATTTATTATAAATGACGTTTCTTCGTGCAATCACATTTTAGCAAATCATTATTTTAAAACATACCTTTTTGATTAAGTTTCTTCTAAAGAAAAACATATTTTTAATATAATATACATGGAAAAAATTATTTTTTTCATTATAAAGCCTACATTTCTATAAGAAATTAATAACAAACGATAAATGTGTATGACACAATAAATAAAAATTTTTGATCATCTGTGAATTAATATTGTGATTTAATATTGAATTATTAATTTTATAATTTCTCTGTTAAAATTAAATTACCCCCTCGTATGATTAAATTGATATTATCATTAAACTAATAAACTGTCTTGAAAGCTCACTATTGTAAATCTATATTTCTAAAAAGATTTGTCTACTAACGTGTAGTATTCACCGCGTGGTGCAGTCCATCGTTGGACTCCATACAAATTAAAGGTCGATCTTTTCTCCTCTTGTATCAATGACGGTATCAACAATTCTATATTTGTGTTATTATATTTTTCAGTACATTTTTCATCAGTAGGACCGGTCCTGCCGGAAGCCGCGCAAGTGGTAATTCGAATAACTGAAAGTAATATAACTGATGTAAAATGTAATTTGATAAAATATTTCTGATAATCCGGAGAAAAAAAAAATATATATATATGGACATATTTTATATTGTATAATTATATATAATTTTATCTAATTTTATAT
>NW_017259230.1:500694-506128 GCF_001594045.1 Atta colombica | reverse complement strand
TTTATATATATAAATATTTATATGTATAAATAATATTTAAAAAGTATAATTAAATGCATAACTTTTATCAAATGCATAACTTCATGTACCTGTCTCATTTACAAAATCTGGATGCTGCGGTGGCATTATTTCGGACTCGATAACGGGTGTATAGTAATTAAAATTACCTACAACTTCACGTGGAACTCCTGTAGAAAAGAAATATGTATATGCGAATTAAGTAGCCGGAAATAGTTAGTACGTAATAAAGAATGTTTAAAATTATATTAAAATTACCAATGCCAAAACATTCTCGACTCAAAGAAATATCGTCAATTGCTATATCACTTTTGGAAGAATATCCTCTGGACGCTTCAAATTGCAAGTGATACCTGCAGATATTTTATCTCGATAAAATTAAATTCTTTATTTTTGAAACGAAAATTAGTTAAATTTTATGTTTTATTTAAATGCGTATATACATAATTTTCTGTATTTACCTATATTTTATATCAGGTAGAGCAACAGCTTCATTATACCAAATATCGCTATTAGTTCCGTAGGACCACCATAAGTTTTCGGTATGATTTCCGTGTGGTCTTACTTGGACCAAAAAGAGTCCAAGAGATGCGGCATGTGGACCATGTTTGTGATAGAAAAACCGTATCTAAAAATATATTATCCATTTCTAAGATATTTGTTAAAATAACTAGTACAAATCTTTCACTAAAAGTAGAATAAATTTTTAGATGCAAATATCTATCAGAATAATAATTGTCAAATTAGATTTTCCAAATATATTATCAAAGAGAAAACGCATTGTGTACATATTATTCATAGTAAACAAAAATAAAATCTAAGTGGTATAATCTGAGCAATAATAGTTTTAATACTCCTTAAAAAAAATTTGTAATAAAAAAATAAAATACATTGAATAATTATTAATGGCTTATCCGCAGACAAGATTAAATAATAAATAATTTCTCTCTTTCTCTCTCTCTCTCTCTCTCTCTCTCTCTCTCTCTCTCTCTCTCTCTCTTTCTCTCTCATATTAAATTAAATCACTTTGATTTTGCTTATTATAATTCATGACTTGACTTTATCGATCTCAGATTTGAATTACTTCATTTGATTTAATACCGTTTTTTAAAAATAAATATACATATCGATTCAATACTTCTGTTTTCAGAAATTTAACATACTTATATTAATATTATACTTATATTAAATATTACATCTATATAATATATTAGGTAGATTATATCATTAAATAACCGAATAAATATATGAACATACTTGACATGATTTATAATAAGGACTTTTAGGGTTGTTGGCATAAGGTGGTGTTGGATTATATAGAGGACTTGTAATGGTGCCTCGACTGCCATATTTCATATCTTTAGAAGCCATGTTTACAAACGCGTACGTTCCTGTCAAATAGATGACAATTTAATTTTCTTCTAATGTGTTTTCGCTGCTTGATGTAATCTCAAGTACATACCAGTTTCGTTACGGTAAGTATGATCGTAACTGGGTCCAGTTCTTTCGGTTGGCGTAGGACCTTTATGAAGAGTCCAATTTAGAGGTCTTTCAGGAACGTTCGTCCATCCGCACCAACCATCTTCGAAGTTACACCTCGCATTCTTTGGAATCTTGTCTGTGAAATATTTAAATATCCAATTGTATGAACCTACATCTCAAAGACGAAGCATAAAGAATTTTATATCATAAGTTCTGATATTCAAGGAAACATAAAATAACGAATTTAAGACGTACGCACCGCACTCGAGTGCTTCGTCCTCGCCATCGGGACAATCTTTCGTGAAATCGCAGATACGGGTTCTGTTTAAGCAGGAACCGTTGTTACACCGAAACATATCTTCCGTACAATCTCCAATGGATTCTAAAAATAGACACGCGAAAGAGTTACCACTTCAATTATAGAACTAACTTTATATACTGCATTAATTTCTTTTAATACTATGATTGCAATCGCATAATACATCTTCTTCAAAATCAACCATCGATTATGCTTAAAAAGTCTTATAATATAATCAATCTTATTTTTCATTTAAATAATTTAATGTATAAATTCCATGTATGAAGAACGAATTATGTAAATTAAACAGAGAGTAAGGTCATTGTATATACAAATGCCACAGTTATCATTAAAATATACATGAGAAAAAAATGCTGTTGAATCAACAGTGTCAGTCTAATTGGGAATAATTTTGTTAATTTAATGACAGTATTAATGAAATAAATATGTCATACTCCTGTTTGAATAAACAAGTTTGTCTAAATTAAACAGTAGCAATTGAAAAATTTTCTTATATCAATCATATATTATTATGTAGTTACATTAAATATTTTTTTATTTTAATTACATAATGAAATAAAAAAACTTTTGTAATGCAATTGAATTTAGTTTAATAAGTTAAACCTGTTATTAGTTTTTTCATTACATAAAATGATTAATACAAATCAATGATATAGTCAATTGACTGCCAACGGTTAATATAAATACTTCTTCAAATTGATTAAAATACAATTTACATAATCTAACAATTTTTTTATATAGTTTATAAATAATTTGTTATATTAAATTTAAATATATTACATGAATCATCAGCATATCAAATAGAAATTATTTTGTATTGATTACACATCTGCTCGATACAATTGAAATATACAATTATCAATACATTTATCTTATTACACACAACAATATAGTCAATTTTGTTATAATTAATACGAATATATCTCTTGATTGAAATATAATTTACTTGATCTAAGAATCTTTTTGTACAATTGTATAAATTATTTATTATATGTATTATACAATTTTAAATATTACATGAATCATATATTTTATTTATAGACAAATAGAAATTGTTTCACATTGATTAACACATTTGCTTAACAATTAATATATTTATTCGCGAAATATGATCATGGCACAAGTCGGAATGGATTTCGGAATTGTTCAATTATTCCCTAGATTTTTATTGTGCTTTCTAGAAAAAACGGAATAATTCCTATTGGAATCTATTGTGACTTGTTCCGTGATAGGTGACCAGAATGGATCAAATAATAATCGAATGCTAAAGTGTTCAGACAAGCGATTATAGCTAAGCGTTAGGCCAATATTATATGGATCCATTTTTTGTCGTACAACAAATTATGCAAGCGTGTTAATTAACTACAAGACAGAGAGAATCTCGGATCTCTTTGTCCTATAGCTAATTAACAAGCTTGAAAAATTTATCGTACGATAAAAAACGGACACATATAATATTGGCCTTAGACTGCTATTTCATTTAAGCGTTTTTGTCGTACGACAAATTTTTCAAGCTTGTTGATTGATTATAAGATAGAGAGATTCGAGGACCTCTCTGTCCTGCACACATTTGTCGTACGACAAAACGCAAATGAAATAGCAGCCTTAGCGTGTTAGATTACCTTTAGAGATCTTAGAGTCGAATCTTTTCATATTCGATTATCATTTTTTAAAATTGTAAAATATGCATTTTTAAAAATTATAAAAATTATAAAATGCATAATTATAATTAATGAACTATATGTGAAACTATATAAAATAATTCTACATAAGAATAATAAAAAAAATAAGAACTTATGTAAAAATTAAAAACAATTATTTTTTTTAAATGTAACATTCGAATCAATTACATTGATTCGAAGTCAAAGTTAAATTTATTTCGGAATTAGTACTACTAATAACTTATTGAGTTTCTGTTATTTTGTTATATAGTTTCGTCAACTTTATAAATATTTTATACAACTAAATTCAATATTGATTTAACAATACCTTCAATTCAACATGCTTTTAATTTATCATTATATGTCCTTAAGTCAAATCGATATGTTATTGTTACAAATAAAAGAGTAAAATTAAGTCAATAATAAATAGAGTTGAATTAACTTCCGTCTGTGACAGTTCGTGATACATGCAGTTATTTGCATACTCAATGTATCGTTTTATTCATTTAGCAGCATTTTTTTCTCAATGTAGGCGTCATTGATACAACACGATAATCTTAATATTTCGTTAATTATTTGAAAATATTTGTATTAATTACCTGAAAAGCAATTAACTAGGCGAAGGTTGTCAACGCCGATGCTCGAATTAGAAAAGGGTACATAGACCTCTAAAACTAATTTATAGGACTGATCAATCGCGCGTAATGAAAAACTTATTTTCTTCCACCTAAAACAACGTTTAAGCATATTTTTTAGATTTATTTTCTGAAAAATTTATATTATCACAATATATCGTAAAAAATATTCTTATGCATATACATGGAGGTATTATTTCCGCTTTTTGTCACCGCGATGGAGCTCATGTTGTTAGTTTGTATGACGAGATTTATGAATCCGTTTTCCATTTCCACCATATAAAGTGAAAATTCGATACGGCAACGCGGACCTGTACGCGGAATCGATTTGGACCATATATGAGCATCCCCTTTGCCGCTGAACCACAGAAAGTGGCCTTAAAAGGAGAATGAAACATTAATTAATTTTCGTAGACACAGTTTTACTGTGTCATATGGCATCGTAATTATATTTCAATTTTAAAATGATTATAGATTGGATTTTCGTTAATTTTAATACGATTCTAGTTTTACATATGTATAGACCAAATTCTCGGTGTCATGAATTCATGATCTTGGGATTATAATAACGTATTATTTATTTTAATTATCTTTTTTTTATGATAATTTTTCTTTTGAAAAATAATGTATGAAAATTACTCAAAAATTTTCGTACCATTTGAGGAATTATTAGCATCCGTGTTCGGAAAAGTTCTTGACAGACTGGTGCGCGCTTTAACTTTCTTAAAACCATGGGTATCGTTCCACGACCAATCGCAATCCGTGTCAAGGTCGCAATAGCCCATTTGCGGATAGTGAGGTGAGTGTTTTGACGGTAGAGCTGCCAGAAGATCCTTAAAACTCTTTCCATGCCACATGCTGATCTTAGAGCCGCATGTCATTGTGATGTAACAACAAAACAGGACGATCCCAAACAACAATCTGCCGTTGCTGCCGTTATATACAGACACATGTCGACGATTACACGTGCGACTCGCCTGACTATAACCCGCGATGGTGGTCGCCAGTTTCGGCCGCGTGTCGTTGATCATTACTTCGCAATTTCGTCCAGTGGCTGTTTAATAATTTCAGACGAGGTCATGCGCAACATCGCGCATTCTGCTTTTCGGAGATAGCAGACATGATTCTACAAACGTAGCTGCTTCTTGATGAGAATTAGAATTTAGAAAGAATTCTGAGAGAGAACGTTGAAAATACGTTTCAAGAGTACTAGCGACACGCTGTGAGAAATTTACAACGATGAGCGCAGTGAAATGAGTTTTGATATCATGAACCTCCTTGGATATGATCGTCTTCCATTATTTCCCAAACTGAAATCA
>NW_017259230.1:497472-500594 GCF_001594045.1 Atta colombica | reverse complement strand
CTAGAATTTTCATGGTAATTTGTACAACTAATAATACTAATAATACTAATAATAGTAATTATGTATGCATATAATATAATCTTATATGTTTTATACAATATGATCACATTTAAAATAAAATTAAAAAATGACTTGTGTATTTTTTTTTAGAAAAAGGCAAATGTGTCGGTTATTATTATCATTTCAAATTAAATTTGGATATATTAATCTTTACGTGCATTCCTATTTCTTTGAATTTTGATACGTTAGTCTTTATATGTATCTTATTTCCTATTTTGTAATAGAAAATTTATATTAATTTTGATCAGTTTTTACAATTATGTCATATCTAGGGAATATATTTTTTGTAATTATATATTACGTAAGCATAATATTGTAAATTTACACATTGAAATTCAATATCTAAAATTAAAAAATATTATGTCCATGCCGTCGTAACAAAATAGTGAATGATACAGCAGAGATTACAAAATTCCACGAGAGAAAACGAATTAATGAAACGAAGCTGAGAATGCCGGAAATGGAATAATTCATTTCCCGATATTCCTTGATTTCCGGTTTGCGCGCGAGGATAAAGTTATGCCTATTCGCTGCCATCAGTTTGCCGGCATTTCAGAGGCGATGCTATAACGTTTATTAAAAGCCAACTCTAAAATGCATTTCCATTTATTTAGTTCTGCATCGATTACGATATAGCTTTCCCGAGTGCAGAGAGTACATCTTTTTTTAAAGATGAAAAACAAATATTGCTGATGCATGGATAAATATATTTTATTCATAAAAATCACAAAGCAGAGAGAAGAAATGGAGAGAGAGAGAGAGAGAGAGAGAGAGAGAGAGAGAAAGAGTTCAACATGTGTGTATTTTTTCTAATCAGATATTATTATTTTTAATTTCTGATCCATGAATTTTCTAAGAAAAAGGAAAATCGAAGGATAAAAAGCTGCAAATTTATATTTCCAATTTCAACTTCAATTAGATACAAGTTTAACTTCTACTTTTGTTTCAGCTTGTTTTAGCTTTAACGCTTTAGTTTCATTTCCGAGCTTAAGCTATTTTTATTTTTAGAAATACTTTTTATATATTATACATATAAAATATAAATAATTACACACATGATAAAAATTTGTCAGTCCGACACTGCGACGTGCGACGTGTCGAAACTACGCCTCGAAAATTGCGTAAGGAGTAACAATTCACCCTATTAGATCAATTCCGCCTACACGTACTCTTTCTCTCTCTCTCTCTCTCTCTCTCTCTCTCTCTCTCTCTCTCTCTCTCTCTCCCTCTCTCTCTCTTCGTTTCTTTAGCGAGCAATGTGATTACTGTTGTCAGAGCACAGTATTGTCGTAGAATGCGCGATAGTCTAATGTGCTTTAACGCGTCTTTATCTTACTGATTCTTACAACGAGTCCCTCAGAATGGAACGAAAGTTTTTCGAAAATGCATCCGCGCGATTTAACCTAATTTCCACCGAAATTTTTATTCACTTTTCGAATAAGTGGGACGGCTATTGTCAGTTTGATATCGATTAAATCGTATATCAAACACCCGCCCTTGCCAGCCAATTCGCAGAATTCTCGCGACGGGGTAATCACATTCGAATGCCATCATTAATCTCAAAGAGCTTCGATCAAAACACTCGATGTCATGATTCATCAAGCCGCTTAAGGGAAAAAAAGAAATTCCATTTCAACGTGAAAAACGAGAACACGAGGAAATGCGCGACTGTAAAATTGAAGATTCACGAAAATGAAAATTATAGGATAGATACCTGGAAGAACTAGAGAATACTCTGGTATCTTTCTATTATACTTGGACTAATAGGCCTGTTCTTTTTGACTGAACTTTTTACACCAATTCATCCAAGAGGAAAGAAAAGAAAGAAAGATGAAGTGGTGCTAAAGTTCAGCTAAAAAGAACAGGTCTTATGATACGTATGATTTATACATAGGAGAATGAATAACAGCGTGAAACATTTAATCAAATCGATTATATTATATTATTCGTATCATGTTATTATTAATATGTTTTTTAATTAAAAAAAAAAAATCCTGTATTAAAGCGGATTTTGTACTTAATTATTTCTGTGTCAATTTATAAATAAATTTATATTCTTTTTGCAAACTGCGTGCCGAAATTTTTTTTCGATCTTGAAATGCAATCGTGAGCAGAACCAGAAAATAGTATCATTATTTATATTAATATCTTATTATTTATATATATATTTCCTTTAAGAAACTTTTTACCTGATGAAAAAATCGTATATGGTGATGATTAATTTTATTTACGACACATTATTAATTCGGAACTCTCTCTTTTTTCCTCTTTATTTTCCTCTCTTAATTAATTCAACTCTCAACACAAACTCTCTTCTGTTTATCTACAGAAGCACCAAGACACAGCGCGATCTAAAATGTACTGCGCGCAGAATATAGTAACAACGATCTGTCTGATCTCGTATCTCGTTAACAGCAATCGAGGAAAGCGTTTTGCTCTCCGTCTTTCCTTTAGCCACATCCCTCTCTCTCTTTCCCTCTCTTCCGGAGGATTTGAACGATAGCTTGGCTTATGGTTATTTCCGCGGATTATATCGCACCCTCGTTTTAATATAAATAACATAGCCCGTGCCTCAAGTGTTAACTTCCAAGAGTCAAGAGTTATCAAGCCAATTATTTAATCAATATTCACAAAATTCACGCAAACGCGTTCACGTAATGATACTAGAGAATTTATGCAAGCTGTTTGTAATATGTAAGCAATAGCCCTTTGAATAACAACAATTATCGCAAAATCAAAGTAGACAATGCCGTAACGTAATTAAGACAAGTTACGTCAATATTGCTATATAGTGTTACGTAATGCTTTCGATCGTAATGATTTCTTGCACGTGTTTGTGATCGTACAGAAAACATGTGTTTCCCTTCGTTCCTTTTATAAAGTTCAAAGTATAAAAGAGTAAAAAAGAATATAAAAAATAAGGATTCTATCAACAAATGAATAATTTTATGTTTATTTAGTAAAATGATTATAATGTCGAAATCAATATAAACGGTACTATGGTTGAGAGTAACTTATTTATTATTACAATATATGCTATTATATTTGATATCAAATACTGC
>NW_017259230.1:490452-497372 GCF_001594045.1 Atta colombica | reverse complement strand
TTTAGATATATATATATATATATATGTATTTTTTAAGATATTATTATATATATTTATATTCACATACGTAAGGATATTATATATTTTTTCTCTTTTACTTCATTATATTGGCTAAGTTAAATACATCTGAAATATATCTGAATTGCCACTGTTGCTCGAAGATATTGATATAAACATATTGTTAAAGATAAAAGATTTCGAATCGAATTTATTCTTTTCTTTCTTAATATGATTATGATTTTATTTTTAGCGATCAACATCCACGCAAGACATTTTTAGCAATAATAATATCAATTGATTATTTAACAATATATTGTTTATTTAACAATGGAATCACGCTCGATAACGGTCAAATTCTGCGCGTGGCTTTTATGTGCTCCTCCATTTATGTGCTTCACATTTATATTTTTTGTAATTTTTAGAAACACGATTACACACTGAAAGCTTCATTAATAATCAAAAATTAATTGATATGATATAATAAAGATTATTTATAAAAAATTGATTTTATTTTTAATTTTACGAAATTAATTTATTTGATGCGGTGGTGATGCATATATATAGATACACGGACTCGAAATTTCGATAATTAGTGTGCTATAATAAAGTGATTAATATGTTATATCAAATGCCATATTACCATGTATGATGGAAGAGTCCTTCTCGCTTCCATTTCACAATGCCATCCGAAATTCGGTATCAATTTCTTCAAGATGCATCGGTAAGATTCGCATGTGTAACAATTTGTGTATAACAATTCTTCTTGTTAATTATCTAGAGCACCAAACGCAAACACAATTGAAAAGGTCTAGCCGATGATATCAAATGGCACTCACGATGATATCAAATGGGTTTATTGCGTCTGAGAATTTCGGGCCTACCGTGGGTTCGTACAACGTCGATCGGTCCGAGAGGTACCCGAGGAAATCCCGGGTATCTCGGGTATTACACTTTGCGTTCGATCACACATGGAACTACGAGATCTCAAAGTAAATTTCCGCGGCAACACCGGATGGAAAAGCTGCGTCCCTTCCACTCTGGCTCGGAGAAACGTCCGACGAGTATTTGAATTTTGGAGATATTTTACGAAGCACGAAGATCCCGCCTGACCATCCCGCCTATGCGTGGATACGCACGCGTGCGCGCGTACATCGCGTGAAAGCGATGGACGTAAGTCGGTATGATGACCAGGGAGAGATTACGCACGCAGGTCGCAGCATCGCGTTCTCTCTAGTAGGAAAGGATCGCGCTCCGGCCGGAGGACTCGTGCCGCCGCTCTTTCCGCTCCGCTTTTCGGTGCTTATCGATCGGCTCTCTCTCCGTCTCTACTCTCTCTCGCGGCCCTTTCGCACACACCCCTCGCGAGAGACGTCGCGTCGTCTCGTTGCTCCGCGAACGAAGGTGACTATACGACGACTCCGTCGCGCCGGACTCACCGTAGCCGAGCGATGTCACTTAACGTTAATCTCGACCTTTAAGCGCTTCGCGCATAAGGACACGAGGATGTCTCGTTAACGTCAAGACCTCGGCAACGTCCTCCGCGGGGGGTTGTTTCCAGAATCTGGACCTCGCGATTGCGGCGAAACGAAGCGCCGCGCACTCTCCTCCTCCTTCATCCTTTCTCTCTCTCCGCGCGCGCATGGACCACACGGGTAGATTACGAGACCCGCGTTCTCGCGTTCTCGATCCAGAGGGATGAGATGGAAAGAGCAGAAGTGAGAGAAAGAGACGAAAGGATGGGAGATGGCGAATGATCGTCTGGCGATCGAAGACGTTAGCGACGTCGTGAGGCCTATCTCTTTTCGGTGCCTCCCAGCATCCAGGCATTTCAATATTTCTCTCTCTCTCTCTCTCTCTCTCTCTCTCTCCCCTCCTTCTTTCTCTTTCTCTCTCACTTCTCCCTCTCTCTAGTGCTCTGACGTGCCGCACGCGTGGTCATTCGTGAGCTCGTGAACGCCGGGCGCGTCGATCGATCGGACACATTTTCATCCCGCCTTGCAGCAGTTGCAGCATCCCAAGAGCGCGCATTTCTTGTTCGCTTCGCGAGAGCAATTGCTGTGCTACGATTATTACTCTCTGAGTTAATCACATATAGGATAACGATAAAAGAGAAACATTTAGCCTTTTGATATAGATAGACATATTTACAGGTTCGAGATATTATTATATATTTAAAACAGCGAAAATCGTATCTAGATACAAGCACCTGCATTGCGCACATTAATTTCTAGACTCATATCACACTTGCACTGTTTCGCATAAATATATAATAAATAAAATGACGATATCGATTACAGTTTTAAATTAAAAGCTCTATTTTTTTTTATTAAAAATTTTAGAATACGATAATAGAAGAAAATTATTTATATCAAATTTTGTAACGCGCACGTGTGAAGCTCAACAATTTCTTTTGATAGAAAACTATACATTGTGAGGCTTCCCATGAAAAGTTTTTTTTTATTATATTGAATTTTTTATAATAATATCGAAGAGGAGAGAAATCGCTTGGAAGAGAGAATTGCATGAGTTGAGCAAAAGTAAAGCTATAAAGAGAAAGAGATGCAAGGGAAGGAAATGGTTCTAGGCTAATAAAGAAAAGCAAGGGCGAAGATGATATGGGAGAAGAATAAGAAGGGAGTAGAAAGAAAAGATAAAGGAGATATACGAGAGTATGCTTTGCTATTAACGGTCAGCGTTAATAGCAGTTCCTGGGAAAAAGTACTCTAACTCACGAATACCAGTTATTCTTCCCTTAGCGCATTAATTACCTGCAGAACATAAACTAACAGTAATTATATCAATATTATAATTTCTCACTCAACAATACAAATGTAATATAATATATATTATACAGTTGTATTGTTGAGTATATAGGAAGTTATATAACATTGATGTGATGTTACTATTTGTATTCACTTGCTATTCAGATACTTTACAATTCAATGATTTCGCGAGCGACAGATATTATTTTTAATGAACGAGAGATGACCAATGAAGCTACAGATTTAATCTCTGAACATTAGGATGATGGTAATTTGACTTAACGACTTGAATCAAAATAAATTAAGCCCAGTTTCACCAATTGATAAAATTAACTTTAATCTTGATTTAACTTGCTGTTTATTTTTTTTTAATTCCAATGTATTTTAATTTTAATCCTAGTTCAATTCTTTATCTTTTGAGAGAGAGAGAGAGAGAGAGAGAGAGAGAGAGTTCTAAAATTTAAAAAAGATGAGAAGTAAATTGGACCAAGATTAAAATTAATCTATATTAGTAGAAGCGGGCATAATCTTTAGAATTAGAAAAGCAAATTGAACCAAAATTAGAGTTAATTTTACATTAATGGAACCGAGCCTTAAACGATATTCGAATGAACTTCGAATTGATATTTAATATCAAATATCTTGGCGAGATTAAAGTTCTACATACAAAAAGAGTAAATTAAATTTACTGGAGTTTAAATGGAATTAAAGTTGAATAAAATTAAAGGACATTGCGAATATCATGTAAACTTTAACATGTCACGTACACATACACAATATTTTTTTACATATAATAAAATATTTAAAATATACGAACACGAGACATAATAAAATACAATTATACTATTTTTTGTTATAAATAATTCTCATAGGGAACATAGATAAAAAGTCATATTATATATTATATGTACATCACATTGCAAGATAAAAAATGTTTTAAAAAGATTAAATATTGTATAGTATAATCTATGTAGTATATACTTAATCTTTTTAATAAAAAATTTTTATCTAATTTCAAATTATTATGAGAATTGCGCGCGTGTATTTATATAAAATTTATGAATATGTAAGAAACATATATATATATATATATACGTATATGATTATTTACATTTCTATTATAAATTGTGTGACTTTTACATGTGTTACTGTTTATGCAATTTTATTTGGTATTCATGCTTTTATACGGCATATATTGAAATAAAGTGCTGCAAAGAAAATAAAGTTGCATGAATAACAGGAATAAAATGCGAAATGTATTACACTTCCGTTATGAATCTTATGATTTATACATTTATTGTTCATATAATTTACATACTTTTTTTTATACTGCATACTAAAACAAAGCTCGTAGAGCCTAAAAATCTACACTCTTTCTTTTTGCGCAAAATATACGAGACGTTTTCAGATCTGATAAAAACTCATGTGGCACACGCCGTTAAATCGCTCGTTCATATCGCTCTTTTGCACTGTTGAAGCAGCGTTCGCTCTCAACTTCGCGCACGTTTATCGTCCGTAGCTCGTAATCGCGCGGTATATAATTTCGTGTTAATATCCTTAGAAATTCTACCAAGGTATAAATAAAGTGAGCTGGGCAGAGCAGGCTCTCGGTGAAAGGAGTAAAGGTATATCATGCTCTAGCGAGCTTATTCTTTTTCCGTTTCGCGATCGCTGATCGTTATACGTCGACGAGTTATAGAAAATGTTATAAAATCACTGGATCTTTCAGCTATACTCTATAAAAGAAGTATGTAAAATTAAGTGAACAAGTGCAAGAATCACAATTTATAATGTAAATATTTTCGTTATATATATCATGCGATTTTTTGTTTATGTAACTTTACATCTTTTTTTACAATACATTATTTTTTACTCGATATTTTTTTTAGAAAAAACATGCGAAGAGGTGATGTAACAACAATATTCGAAATTGAGTTTTTCGTATTTCAAATAAACCTTTCGCATTTTAACAGAACCTCAATTTGAAACTTCACAGGCGAAACTCTTGGTATTGAATATTGAAAAGTTGACATAAGCAATGACCTCTCTCGAATTTTTCTCTGAATTGTTACGCGATCCTGAATGTGAGTTGATAAGCACATAAGAAAATACAATTTATCGCAACAAGTGAATAAGATAACAGATATTTTTTTAATTTTAGCAGATATTTTTATAATATTTGCGATATCTTGTCAAAAAACGATATGATAAAAAGATATTACGATATATCCGGTATATATTTCGGTATGTGTATCATTATGCAATTATATATAATTATGTAATTATTCAGTTAGATACAATATTGAATGTGTTATGTCTTATTGTATTATTATTTAATGGTCTTTTGAGTAACTTAGCGTTGATTTTATTTTTACAAAAATAATGTAAGGAATTCTTATTTTTTCACAATTTATTTTTAAAATTATGCACAGGGTGTTCTAATAACTATTAGACCTGAAATATCTTTGAATCTATAAGATCTAGAAGAAAATTTGTATAACTAGAATTGCACGATAAAGGGAAGTTTCTATCATATGGCAATAATATTTTTTGTCCAAGTGGAGACGGTTCAGAGATTTCAAGGTCAACTTAATTTTTTTAAATGGAATTATATGATTTTTTTATATAATATAATATTCCTCTAGTTATTTTGCGTATAAAAGTATTAAGGTAGATATATCGAAAAATCAATAGTTTACAAGATATTTTATAGGTATTTTATTCTGACACATATTGATATAAAATGTTAAATAACTCGTAAATTAATAATTTTTTTTCAAAATCGTTTCGATGTAAAGAAAATACATAATTGCTTATTTAAAAAATTATCCATTTTGCAGCCATATTTTTTTAAAGCAACTATGTATTTTCTTTACAATTGATTCTCATTATTCTGTTCATAAAAGTATTAAGGTACAATTATAAAAAAATTATTAATTTATGAATTATTTAATATTTTATGTCCATATATGTCAGAATAAAGTATAAAATATCTCGTAAACTATTAATTTTTCGATTCTTTCATCTTAATATTTTTATGCAGAATAACTAGAGGAATCATATTACGTAAAAAATCATATAATTCCATTTAAAAAATGAAGTTGACCTTGACATCTTTAAAAACGCTTTCTGGATAAAAATTATTATCGCCATATAATGGACCTCTTTATATCGTGCAATTTTGGTTACTTATACAAATTTTTCTCTAGATCTTATAGAATCGAAAATATTATATATATAAGTAGTGACTCAGGGAAGGGAGTACACTACATTGTGTTATTGATAGCTACAAGATAATCTTTTCTTTTTAACAAATCTGATTTTCTTATTTATGTTTTCGATGCAAGTATGTAGTATAACTAATATAAGAATTGTGTACACCTCTTCTAACGATTACATATAATAGAGAAAAAAATTGTTTTTATATTAGAATCTGGAAATTATGCGTTCGAGCATCTAGCCAATCTTTTTCAAAAAATGGACTAATTGTATATTAATCTCTTATTGTATATAATAATTGTATATTAATCTATTAAAGAACTAATTTTTATATTCCATATATAATCTTTAATGTAACGAGCATTTTCACATTAATTTTAATGTAACTGACAAGATTCGATTTATACATATTAAAGCATTTTGTTAAACTAATTACGATAACAGCATTGTGTAAAATATTTTATTTATATGTATATATACTGAAGATGGTCTAATGAAGACCGAAACGTTTAATTTAGAATTGTTCTCTGTGATTTTAATAAATCTATATATTGTTCGCTTCCAATGCGTATATCCTTTATAATATTGTTTTTATATTATTTTATTTATTTACAAACTTAGCTTATAAAAGATTCTTATTTTGTGTGAACTGTATACAGAAAAAACCGGTTTTACTAAAATAGCTAAAAATTTAGCTATAGATTTAAAATATTAGACTGTCAACATTTAATTATATAGAATAGTCAAATTGATTGATAGTCAAAACTTTTTGCAGCATTATTCTTAAGATTTCTATGTAATTATGAACAAAATATGATTATGTCTATGATCATGAGGATCCAAATTATTTTCAAATCTGTAATCTAACTAAATTTTTAAATTCTTTCCGTATTCTTGAAAAATAGCTTTTTAATAATTAGGATTATATATATATATATA
>NW_017259230.1:479641-490283 GCF_001594045.1 Atta colombica | reverse complement strand
ATAATAATTATTATAATAATAATTATAATAATACATGTTTTCGTCAGACGTTTCACACGAAACGAAAGGCAATGTCTCGTTGGGGTTTTTTCCTCTTTTTTTTATTATGTCACTCATCTCGCCGCGATCTTTTGCACGCGTGTGTTTTTCTTATCTAGTTTTCCATATCCTATCTCATCTCTGGGAATGTTATGCCGCAACACTCGCACGCTCAATATGCGCAAAATGAGACGGGAATAAAATCACATGTGACTTCCATAACGTTCGACTTGATTGAATAAAATATTTTATAATATACTATAATATGATTATATTTTAATGTATATCATAATCTTATTATATTCATAGTGTGATTTGATATTCTTGATATATTGATTTATTGTACTAATATTATATAGATATAATACTATTATCAATTA
The DNA here is from genome assembly GCF_001594045.1 of Atta colombica. Classification (NCBI taxonomy): domain Eukaryota; kingdom Metazoa; phylum Arthropoda; class Insecta; order Hymenoptera; family Formicidae; genus Atta; species Atta colombica. The sequence continues at coordinate 489,864 of NW_017259230.1, read as the reverse complement.
TATATTATTTTATTTCCATATTCCTCTTATATCATTATTATAATGTTGTATAATTTATATAGAATGGAGAAGAAAATATTTGTTATTATCTAGAATTTATTAAAATATTTTTTAAAGCAGATTATTAAAAATATCGAATTAGAATATCTTCAACAGTTAATAATTCAAGATAACCGTTCTGTATAAATTATACACTACTCTAAATATAATGTTGGAATTTTCCGAAATACATGCGTGATAATTGAATATCCTACAATCGTTTTCTCAGAAGGAACTATTAACAAATTTTCAACCGAATAAATTATTGCAAACCAAACAAGTTTATCGACTGCAATATCACTGTTTCATCCGTGTTTGCCGCATCGGATATCTCGTTGCAGCTATGAAATTGTAGCTCTCTCTCTCTCTCTCTTTCTCTCTCTCTCTCTCTCTCTCTCTCTGGTAAATGTAAATCCTTATTCACAATACCCGGTAGGTGGTTTTCTCGTTATCGATCTGTCCTTTCACCTTTCCTCGTTATTTTCTTTTCTTCTTTTGCACCTTCGTGCGACATAATGGATTTTCCTTTCTTGAGGAACCAACGATTAAAGTCGCGAGTTTCTGTATGCGTGTGTATGTGTGTGTGTGTAAGCAGTATATTAGTTTTAAGCGGAAATATGTGTGTCAAGTACGTATAACAATGGCGGTATGCGATCAATACCCTTTCTGAACAGGGTAAATTCTTGTATTTAATATCGCGTCAGCAGTTCTGGCGATGCCAATTGCAAAACACGTAGCGATTCTCTGTTCGGCAGCAATTACGATTATTGAATGAATTTGTTTGAAAATATCAAATTAAATTATTATAAAACAGTAATTAAGATGTTCGAAAACAGATAAGGTATCTCTTTGTATTCCCGATATAATGGCAACAAAAAATTTGTTCGGTTGAGCGACGTATAAATTGTAAAATGACATCAGAATTGTTCTCGTTTGCAGAAGTAAACGATGATGCGCAAGAAACACTCTTTCCTCCGGTATTGCAAAAACAATCAATCGCTGGGCCGAGAACCGCTATGTTTGCTATTGGTATCGTCAAAACCGCTAAAATGATATTAAATATAAGAATTTACTCTATTTAGATCATGTATTTGTTTTTTTTCAAAATTCTCTTCGTAATAAAAAATATTGACAAAACGGAAAGATGATGCAAGAGATATATCTGTTATGATAATGATACTTTACGACTGTAATAGTAATTAAGAAAGAAATATCAGGAAGAGGATTATAGGCTTCGTAAAATATTAATGCAGTATTTGGATTTTCAATGTTGTATAGACAAACTGAAAGAGATATTGCACAATGTAACATATAATATATCTTTCTTTGTTTTTTTTTTATAATAAACATGACACGTTATACTTAGAATATCGCTTAACATATTTAGGCCGGTATTCATAGTCCGTTTTTATTTCAAGATCATCTTAAGTAATGTCTTAAGATGCTAATACGGCCCTCTGATTGATTTGTGACATCTTAAGATTGTATTTAAGAAATCTTGAATATAAGAATCGACTATGAATACCGCCTTTAGGTCCAATTTCCCAACTCATGGTTAACTCTTAATCGAAGTTCAACTTATCCATTATCTCTTTCTAATTCTAGAACTGGAAAGAGATGAGAAACAGGTTGAACCTCGATTAAGAGTTAACAGTGAATTATGAAACTGGACCTTAATACAATACTGTGCTATTTAAAATATTATCTCACAATACTTGCTTTGAAAAAAATCGTAAATTAAATTGTGTATTTATTGATAATATGTTGTAAAAAGAAAAAGTAAAAAGCATTTCCTTGATTTTTTGATTCATTTTAGGCGAATATGTGAGAAAGGAACTATTTAATACTTAGGCATTCTATTTAACGAATAAGTATTTTTAAGAATTTAAAGAGAGTTTTATGACAACGGCGGTTACGATTGCAACGTGTAAATAATCGACAATATCTTGAGTATTCTCAAGAACGGAATTACAAAAAAATAAAATTGTTATATGCATATTGTACATATACAATGCAAATTTAGGCGATATTAAGTAAATAAAAATAAATATGTAAAAAAATACAAAATCTAATTTAAAAAAGGAACTTTCATTTTGATGATACTTTGTGTTTATAAGATGTTTATAAGATTATCTACGCGTTGCTCAGATTTTGTCGAAAAAATATTGTAGAGCAAGACCAGTGATAAGGATATATAAAGGAGAGAGTTAATTTGTGCATATCATATATTATACCACAAAACTATTATATATATATATATATATTTTGTAAATAACAGCCAATAACCGGCTTTAAGTATTCATATTATATAGCGCGTCTCAGACGCGTCGATGTAATTTATACGTCTGTTTGAAATTCGAATATTTCGAAGATTCGTTTCGCTTTGGCATAGCGTTTTCACGCTAAAATACCTGTATCGAGCTCAATGTTTCTTAAGTTTAATACTTTCTCTTCTCTCTCTCTTCTCGTAGAAAAATCAGATCTTATATAACTTTACTGCGGAATGTATATACCAGTATATATCAGAATGTATATATCAGATTAAAGATATAGCTTGCTAACAGTTTGAGCGAAAGCTAATAAGAAGGATAATACGCGTTAAAGAATTATTATCTCCCTTTTTTCTCTCTTATGGAATGTACATTTGATTGGTCATTGGCTTTCGTCAATGCGCCCACTTTCCCTCTCCCTCATATCCTCTACTGCTCCTACTTGCAACACGTAATCGTCACAATCTCTCATCTACTAGTAAAATGACGCATATACATACAATGTTGTTTCCAATACATATGAATACACATGACCCCTCCCTCCCTCTTTATTACATACATGTATCGAGAAAAACGGAACGTGGTTGTACATCACATTACTAAGAGCACTTAACCACGCAACACTTTAACTGCGTTATAAAAATACGCAATATTATTACAATAAAATAATTATTCATAGTTCTTAATTCAATTAATTGTGTTTACTTGACGAAAGTCTGTTATGTAGCGCCTTGCACGTTATCACAGTGTACGGTAGTTTCCTTCCTTGCATTGCCTATAGAACTTCCATGAGAACGCGGCGATTGCCATCAAACACGTAGTAAGGATAATACCACCTGCAACAAAAATATATGCATGACTATTTGATATTTAACCATATCTGTTACATTAAATCGAATACAATGAAAAATTTATAATAAAGAAATTCATCTAAAAAAATTTTTTTATAACCAGTATTTGTAATTTATGCAATTTTAATTATTTTAATAAAATTTTTGTAAAACTTTTTATTTTATTGTCTTATCTATTGTAAGATACAGTCTCTCAATTAATTTATAGAAATAACTAACAGAATAACATCTCTTACCAAAAAAGCTTAGACCATCAAATTGACGATCCTTAGAAGATGGTGGTACAGCTGTTGTCTTCGATGAAGCCGTGCTAGTGGATGTAGGTGGAGATGTTGGAATGCTGGTTGTTGTTGTATTTGTTGGTACAGTAGTAGTAGTAGTGGTAGTAGTAGTAGTAGTAGTAGTAGTAGTAGTAGTAGGAGTAACAGTAGTGGAGTTAGTGGTAGGAGTAGTAACAGTTGTAGAAGTAGTAGTAGTAGAGGTAGTAGGAGTAGTAGGAGTAGGAGTAGTACTATTTGAAGTTGTAGTAATTGCATTAATCATTGGTACAGCAGTAGTCTTTTCTGTGAGCTGAGTCTGATTACTATGGTTTGAAGACTCCATTGGAGAAGTAGTTCCATTTTGCGTTGTATCTGAATGTATGAAGAATCCATACATTAATTTTTTTAATAAATAAATATTCCATATATTTCAATTTTTATGTACATTTAAAACTGTCTTTCTTGCAATTTCTAATGAAAAAAAAATATTCAAAGGTTGATTTTGTTCTCATAACGAGCAAATATTTTTTTATACATCGTGCATAAACGCATATGCACATCACTCATAAACATTAAGTAAAATAATTTTAAGATATTACTTAATTAATAATATTCATTCTTAAAAATATGAAACGAAAATAAAATTTGGAAAATAAAATGAAATTTCAATTTCATTCTGTAATGATATAAATGATATTTTCAGATCGATGTTCTGCAATTTAAAAAATTTTATTGCGTTCGAATATAATTTCTACCTGAGAATTATGTATTTTGATATGAAAAAAAAAAAATGACAAATTCATTACAATATTTATTAGTCATCTAATAAATTTATTCACTTTTGTAGTTTTCATTTCGTTTCAAGATACTTTCTTAATTTTTTACTGTGTCAAATAATTTCAGATGTAAATCAACTTAAGATGTAAATCACTTAAAGTCTGACAAATGCAAACCCATATCAATATCTTTAGATCTGTCATTTTAATTGAACTTCTTATTCATTTCTCCTCTTTTTCTCTTCATAGAGTAAAAAAGAGGAAAGATAAACAGTTCAACTAACGCCCATTTCTAGCAATGTAGTTTAATTTTAATTCAATTAATTTCAATTCAATTAATTCATCAATTAATTTCAATTCAATTAATTCATCATTTTCTATTTTATAAATTTAAAAAAATGAAGTCTAACTGAAATCTATCAATTACATTGGTAGAAACGGGCATACATAAAAAGAATGTTTTTCTTTTTATATATGACGAGATTTCAACTTCTTCAGTATCAGTAGTATTTATATGTATATCGTTTATCGGCAACCGCGAACTGTGCTGACGACGATAAAACATTAAGTCATTGCGCGCTTCGATTGTTATCGTCATACCTAAGATTCGGATGGTAGTGGTCAGCGAAAATCAATAGTAATCTACTCGAGACTACCGCTGTTGTGTAACGAAGGTCGAACATGTGTAAGAGACATGTGCTGAGTCGCTGTTTTTAACAGCTCGATGTTTTTTTTTTCTAATCAATCTTATGTTTTTATAGACTTCTCTCGAAAAGAAGAAAGAAAAAAAGAATATTCTCAAAAAAGAACATCTTTACGCGTGAACAGAGTAGCGATCATGTAACTTTATCCCTAGAGTAGAAACATGAAAATTTCTTGTATGTATGTGGGTGTATAGGCATATATAAAAATTCATTTTTCACGGTTCCACTTTAAAGAAAAAGTTATGATCGCCTGAATGCGGAAGCGCAAGTCTACGAATGCATAAATTTCTTGAACGTCGCTACTGGAAAAAACCGACAGTGCCGTTATCGGTAATTCGATGCGAGTAGGCGTCCCTCGATAAGACGTGGAATACAATAACTGACTACTATCCACCCGATACCGCGTGCTTTAAGTTTCATTATTACGCATGTATAAGCAATACATTTGTAATCATTACGCGCCAATATTTAGAATTAACCAACTCACCCTCCACGGCCAGCACCAGTGGCACACACAGTAACGCACAGATCAAGTAAGCAGACTTCATATTTCGAAAATCGTCAAAAATTCCTTGTTCTTTTCAAAATGCGCAGAGACGATACAAAACGATTATACAACGTGCATCGCCACTCAACCACACCGAACTGATCGTGATTGTCGTGTGAACTCTCAACTTCGAAACGACTTGCAGCGACCAGTAGCGACCGTTACTTACAACGTTAAAGATGGCGATAACGCGGTTGCCAGCAATACGGCTTAATAGTCCCTAGATAAGAAATTGGGCGAGTTTAGAAGTTTAGAAGTTTACTCATTTTACATATGATTTATATTCGAATCATATGCCCGTATTCATAGTCAGGCCTTATACTTAAAGCTTCCTTAAATTTATTTTTAGATACTCTATGAATTATTTTATTGGCTGAGCATCTAAAGGTCAAGGTCTGACTATGAATATGGGCATTAAAATACGAGTAATAGACTGGTATTCATAGTCGATTCTTATTTCAAGACCATCTTAAGATCATTCTACATTAGTCGTATCGTAGACGTCACAAGTCACAAGCGTGTTGCTTCAGCCAATCCAATGCTTCAATTTTAAAGTCGCATGATGTTACGACGCTACAGTACGACCAATGTAGAATGGCCTTTAAGTAATGCCTTAAGACACTAATGTAGTCTCTCTCTGATTGATTCATGAATCTTCTTAAGATCGTACTTAAGACGGTTTTAAATATGATGGCTTCTGCACATGATAACTAATGAATACATTAGGAACTGTAAGCTTATTGGCTATCGCTTCACATTTTGCCGTGCGGCAAGCGTTTCCGCGTCCAGTGTGCAGAAGCAATAAGTGGTCTGTTTTCTGTTCCTGCACTAGACTGTTCTAGAATTATCTTTCTCGCTTTAAATAAATATCAAACGTACATCTATCTCACAATGATTGTGTTCAGCGGACTTAACAGTTGAGTGAACGCTTGCTATTATTGGTGTATTCTTTTAGATCATCCAATCAGCATTTTAGATCTGGAAGAATACATCAATAGCAGCGAGCGCTTTAAGTTCCAAAAGTGTAGTAGTTAGCCACAGAAAACAGATCTAAGATCTGACTATGAATACCATAATATAATTTTCTACGCATATGTCTCACTAAAAAAGCAAGATCGTGAGAGAGAGTGGGATTATATTTAAAAGATTACTTTGAAAAATTATAAAATCGCGTGAAAAATGTGCAAAGCACTGTAAAATGTGCAAAGCATCAACATGAAGTGCTGTGTACCTGAGGGTGGCAGAGAAATAAAAAGGACATTTTATTTTATAGATAATAATTTTTGTATTAAATATATCAATTCCTGCACATATGTATATGCACGATGTAAGATATAAAAAATGTTATTAATGTTATTTTATTAAATGTACTAATAAAAAGATTTTCATACATCGATAATACATCGATACATCACAGTGCGCGAACGCTTCTGATTCCCTCAAAATCATCCCAACTAAAATTGGCGGTTGATGAATTGTGGCCATGAATTTTCCTCGATGCCTAGTGTATATATAGACTGCGGTCAAAATCTCACTACAAATGCTTTGAAGTGTTTAGTTGACCAATTAGAAAAAAGAATTTTACAAATTGACCAATCAAAAATTGCTTTAAAGCATTTGTAGCATTTGTTGATCGTATCCATAGTTCAGTGCCATAAAGATTTCATCAAATTTCTTCGAGCGAGAAAGGAGTACAGGCCATCTCATCTCTCCACCAGTAGCGATGTATATGCATGATATATACACGCCGATTGGTGGAAGAGTGAGATGACCTATATTCTTTTCTCACTCGAAGAAATTTGAAATCCTTACGTCCAGTATAGTTTAATCTTTGATTAATCTTTGATTAAAGGTGTATTCTTCCTCTGTATTCTTCCGTACAATGCTTTTTTGAAGCAAGAAATCGAGTCCACTTTTTCGTAACCGATTGCTTAAATTTAGTCTCCTTCTTTTTGTGAGTATAACGCAAACTATAGCTTAAGTTGGTATTCGTCATCCATTCTTATTTTAAGACCGTCTTAAGTATAGTTTTAATACTTGTCACAAACCAATCAGAGGACCGCATTAGCGTCTTAAAACATTACTTAAGACTGGTCTTGAAATAAGAATTGACTGAATACCTCTTCTGATTAGTTTGTGACATCTTAAGACTGCTTAAGATAGTCTTAAATATAAAATCCGACTATGAATACCAGCCTTAGAGTTATCTAGATGTAATTCCTGAATGTATCCTAGGAGATACGTAGGGTGATATTCATCGTTCTTATAAACCTATAGATTTGTATAAACTTAATTCTTGAATGCCCATTTTTACCAAGTGCAGTTTAATTTTAATTTTGGTTTAATTAACTCTTTATTTTTTTCTAGTTGTAAGAATTTAAAAAATGAAGAGTAAGTTGAACTGAGATTAAAGTTTAATTTATATAAAAACAGACATAAAACAGTTTCAATATCTTATAAGATAAATTAATACGATTCTCTGATTGATTCGTAACAGCTTAAGACCGTATTTAAAATGGCGTCTACAATGAGATTTTAAGATGTAAAAAAAAATTTTTAGAAATTGTCCGATCATAGCCAATTATTTTCCTCACATTCAACTGTGACTAAAGTTTTATATCTTAAAATTTTGTAGACGCCGCTTAAAATAAGACAATCTTAAATGTATAAGCGTTTTCGACTGTAGTGGGTTTTGAACTAGATTGGATTGGCGCTGCAAGCTCTACTATTGATAAAATATGTAAATTTCAACCAATAGCAAAGCAATCCAATTCAGGGCACCTATCGTGGAACAAGTTGAAATGGATTTCAATCGGAATCATGTAATTATTCTCTAGATTTCTATTGTGTTTTCACGGAAAACGGAATAATTTCGAACGGAATTCATGTTCCATAATAGGTACCCTAGTCGATTTAAAACCCTACAGTTGTTATAAAAATCGATGATTTTTATAGCGTTTGGCATAGCGACCGATCGTAGTAATTATAAAATCTCAAGTTATGAGAAATTGGTCAATTTCTTATGATTTCAAATTTTATATTATTCTCGATAAATATAAAAGACTGAAAAGGCGATTAAAAGATTCGCCACATTTTCATATATATCATATATATATATATATATATGTGTGTATATATGAAATATTTTATGCAGTTTCTTCAATATTTGCGTTTTCACATTCTTAAAAGCAATGTGAAATATAGACATTTGGTATTTTTTAATGTATACTTTATTTATATACTTCACATATATTAGCAGCAAACAGAGACTTTAATTCTGTTATATGCTAACTGGATTCTGCTCACTCTATCGTTATTTTAAAACTATAAGAATGAAAATAATTTGTTATACATACGTGGACAATAATAACATGCAATAATCGCTTAAATTATTTACATAAGTTTAAAATCTATGTATATCCTTTGATATATATCAAAGAATTTTGTTATTTCAATTTTCTCAAACTGATATCATGTCTTGACAATATTCTCCATAAATTGTTATCAGTTATTTTCTTACTTCTGACCTGATCTCATACATACACTGAAATACCGAAATTCAAGTAATGCGAACGGATCTTTATAATGATCTTTATAATGATTGAAAGACAAAACTATAATTTTAATAAAGATTTCTTTCTTCTTATAGCATTTAAAATTTATTTGTCAAATTACTTATTTTCACGATTTATCCGAAAAATATTTTTCAAGTTTTATAAAAGCTAAAAATTTCCAATCTGCTCAAAATTTAAGTCGTATATCAAGTTTTATAAAAATATAGAATAAACAATCTACATACAAGATCCAAAATATAGTAAAATATAGTAAAATTTCTCCACGATATTATTGCGGATGCTCCAGAACGAGTTTTCCCTCAATCCTATCAATTAATTATATGTCTCCGATTTGTTCGATTATGCCCCGCTTTTGTTGACGGTTACAAGAAGGTGGTGCCCTCTAGGATCGTCGGCGGCGTGGCGGGGTAAACCGGGGACCGCAACGGTCGGGAACGGGAATGCCGATGATGCGCTGAGCGCTCACAGCTCACGGGTTCAGTGCTGGTGCTCGATGCGAGGCGAGTGCGCGCGACGGTGCACAGCACGAGTGCTTGCGCTCGTATGGGCCTGTTTTCGTGATCATCAAAGAGCGTTTTAGGCCACCGTCGTGCACAATCGTGATTCAAGGACTGATTTTGCATTGCGGTGAAAGAACAAGATATGAACGTTCTGATATCTCATAGGATTGGATATTTGCTATAAGGATTGGAAAAAAGAGTATCTTGATTTGTGACTTGTTAAAGAGAAGAGCGTATCTTTATTTGTGAGATCGTGATACGACGATACGACGGTCAATCTATACGGGGGAGGTGACGAGAGCTCGCGGAAGCGCGGGTGAACGGTGCGGTGTTCTGGGGTGGCAGCAGCGGGGTGGCTCGCGGTGATGACCAGCTCGCGGATAAAGGGCGAGGGAAATGGGCCGCTCCGCGTTTGATACGTGATACGAGGTGCGTGAGCGCGCGCGCGCGCGCGCTCTCTCTCGCTCTCTCTTTCTCCCTCTTTTGTGGAGCAGCCCCGCGCGTGTGTATGTGGCGTGCGTGCGTGTGTCGTCGTCGGCCTCCTCGTCCTCCCCGTTATCGTCGTCGTCGACGTCGTGCCGAGCCGCAAGTCCGTGTGTCACCCGGATACGCGTGTGATTTGCGTGAATGAAAAAGAAAGAAAGGGGAGGACCGCTCGTTACCCCAAGATTGCCGAAACGAGCACCGTTGTGGTGGTTGTC
>NW_017259230.1:467674-479541 GCF_001594045.1 Atta colombica | reverse complement strand
CGTCGTTGCCCCGACGTGCGACTCGACGAGGACGTCGAGAGCAAAAGGAATAGGCTGCTCTTCGTAGAAATGCGACGTGATATGACGACGGTGAGAAGTGATGTCGTTGTGACGACGGCAACGGCGGCGACGACGATGTCGTTGACGACGTCGTTGACGACATCATTGTGGACAACACCACTGTGGACATCATCACCGTGGACAACATCATCGTGGACAACATCATCGGCAATATCCTCAACTACATTGTCATCGACGTCGACATCAACAGCGACAACGGTCAATGTAGCTACCCCGTTCAATCGCCTGTTCGCGACAACACTATTGCTATTGTTGCTGGTGTCGACGCATCCTGGTCCCGCCGCGGCCGCCTGCCGGTGGACTAACGAGGCTGGCAACGACACCCGTTCAGCGGATTGCGCCCTTCGGGTGCTAGATCCTACGGCGATCGTCACCCTGGCGCCGTCCCTTGATGGCGCACTTAAACTACGGATTCGCTGCAGCGATGTACACCACTTTGAGAGCAGCTTGAACGCGCAAAGTTGGCAGCGGCTGGCCGGTCTGCATGAATTGCACGTGCACGGCTGCAAAGTGTTACGTATTCCAGAGGATGCGTTTTTGCCATTACCGGATCTTAAGCGGCTCGTCGTGCAGACGTTCAATGCTGCTTGGGGTGCTGCCAGATATCTGGAGTTCGCGCCGAGTTCGCTCCGAGGTCTCCGCGAGCTTCATACTCTGGAGATCGTCGAGAGCAATGTACTCGCGCTGCCGCCCAAACTGCTTTGCGAGCTCGACAATTTGCAGACTCTCAATCTCACTGGCAATCGTATCCGCGACGTCGATGATATCGGTCTAACAGTGCGTGCTGAGATTAACGACGGATCCTGTCGCGCCGATATCAGGATTCTGGATCTATCACGCAATGAATTACGGCAACTGTTTGATGACGGACCGCTGGTGAGCCTGCGGCAATTGCAAGAGCTACATCTGCAGCGCAATGCGATCACCGAGATCGGCAAAAATGCCTTACAAGGACTCACTGTGCTGCGTACATTTAACGTTAGCCACAACTCTCTGGATTCGCTGCCCGAGGATTTGTTCAAAACTACGCGCGACCTACGGGAGATACACCTGGCGTACAACGGCCTACGTGATTTGCCACGGGGCGTGTTCACCCAGCTGGAGCAGCTGCTAGTGCTGAATCTCGCCAACAACCGCCTTGGCAGCGATCGTGTCGACGAAACTACTTTCCTCGGTTTGATTCGCCTGATTGTGCTTGATCTTTCATACAACCAGCTGACACATATCGATGCTCGCATGTTTAAGGACTTGTTCTTTCTACAGATCCTCGACCTACGCAATAACTCTATTGACCGTATAGAAAGTAACGCTTTTTTGCCGCTCTACAATCTTCATACACTCGAACTCTCTGACAACAAGCTCCATACTATAGGAGCACAGCTATTTAACGGTCTATTTGTACTAAATCGCCTGACTATGTCCGGGAATTCAATTTCGAATATCGACACGATGGCGTTTCGCAATTGTTCCGATCTCAAGGAACTGGATCTCAGCGGTAACGAGCTTACTGCAGTGCCGGACGCATTACGCGACCTCGCCTTCCTCAAGACCCTTGACCTGGGTGAGAACCGGATCAGCGAGTTTCACAACGGTTCCTTCCGTAACCTTCATCAACTCACTGGTCTACGTCTAATCGGCAACGACATCGGTAATCTGACTCACGGTATGCTCTGGGACTTGCCGAATCTCCAAATCCTCAATCTGGCTCGGAACAAAGTGCAACACGTGGAAAGGCACGCGTTCGAACGTAATATCAAATTGGAAGCTATCCGTTTGGATGGCAACTTTCTGTCGGAAATCAACGGTGTATTCACCAGCATCACTAGCCTTCTGTTACTGAATTTATCGGAAAATCACATAGAGTGGTTCGATTATGCCTTTATACCGGTTAATCTTAAGTGGCTCGACATTCACGGAAATTTTATCGAAAGTCTTGGCAATTATTATAAAATTCGCAATTCTAAAGTGAAGACTTTGGACGCTAGTCACAATCGCATCACTGAACTCTCGCCGTTGTCTGTGCCAGATAGCGTAGAGCTATTATTCATCAACAACAACTACATCAGCACCGTACGACCGAACACATTCGCCGACAAAGTGAATCTCACTCGGGTTGATATGTATGCGAACATGATCGAGACGATGGAGTTAACATCGCTACTGCTGACCAAAGTACCGGAGAATAAACCGCTGCCAGAGTTTTACATCGGTGGCAATCCCTTCAACTGCAATTGCTCGATGGACTGGTTGCCGGCCATCAATAACCAAACTTCGACAAGGGAATATCCGCGTGTCATGGATCTTGACAATGCGATGTGCCGTACCTCTGGCCCGCGGGGAGTCGCTATCGTCCCAGCCTCGACTGCACGCTCGGAACAGTTCCTCTGCCGCTACGAGGCGCATTGTTTTGCCCTCTGTCATTGTTGTGATTTTGACGCCTGTGATTGCGAAATGACCTGTCCAGCAGGTTGCAAGTGTTACAATGATCGTACATGGAATACGAATGCAGTCGATTGCTCAGGTCTTGGAGTCGAAGAAATTCCGCGTAGGATACCGATGGATGCCACCGAAGTCTATCTGGATGGCAACGTGTTACGAGAGTTGCAGAATCACGTGTTTATCGGCCGTAAGAACATGCGCGTGTTATATGTAAATGCCAGTGGCATTGAATCCATCCAGAATCGCACCTTCAACGGCCTCAACAATCTGCAAATTCTACATCTCGAAGACAATCGTATACGTGAACTCAAGGGCTTCGAGTTTGAGCGATTATCGCATTTGCGCGAGCTCTATCTACAGAACAATATGATTGGCTTCATTGGCAACCTTACGTTTTTGCCGTTGCGATCGCTTGAGATTCTTAGATTGCATGGCAATCGGTTGGTAACCTTTCCAGTGTGGCAAGTCACTTTGAACGCTCGATTGGTCGAGTTATCGCTAGGCGGCAACCCATGGTCGTGCCGCTGCAAATTTCTGCAGGAACTGTCTTCTTGGGTGTCAGACAATGCGCACAAAGTTATTGACGCTGGCGATGTATGGTGTTATTACGGCGGCGACGCCAGACCATCTTATCGACGTCGTTTGAATGTCAACGAGACCGCCTGTTCGGATTATTTCGCTCAAGGTGGCGTCATTGAGAGTATCATGGTATCGGACTATTTACCGTTAGTAGCTGCCACTCTCTCAGCCATCATTGTTTTGCTGGTGATTATAGTACTCGCTTTCGTGTTTCGCGAACCGGTCGGCGCCTGGGCCTATTCCAAATATGGACTGAGATTCTTGCGCACGAAACCGGGCAAAGCCGTAACGACGACGAGCATGGGTCCTGCAGCCGCGATGGCTGCAGGCTGCTGCGACGCCGATCGCGATCGCCTCTATGATTGTTACGTATGTTACAGTCCAAATGATGAGGACTTCGTCTTGCACTCATTGGCAGTCGAACTGGAACACGGTGCGGCTGGGCTGAGACTCTGCCTCCATCACCGGGATTTGCCTTGCGTGTTGCGCGCTTCTGCACCCGCACCAGCCGTCCTCGAGGCAGTGGACGCATCTCGACGCGTGCTAATTGTGCTTACCCGTGATTTCCTTCAAACTGAATGGTCGCGTTTCGAGTTTCGCGCAGCGCTGCACGAAGCATTGCGCGGTCGTGCCTCCCAGCTGATCGTCATCCAAGCTGGCAATATTAGTACCGAGGTTGAACGCGATCCCGAACTGCGGCCCTATTTGAGAACGGCAGCGCTCATTCTTACATGGGGCGAGAAGAGGTTCTGGGAACGGTTAAGGTACGCTATACCATCGTCCACGACAACTGCAATCATTGCTACTAGTACCACTACCACCACTACAGCCGTCGGCGATGTATCCGTCGAGAGCAAATCCTCACCGTTGGTATACAAACGCAACATCAACACCTACACACTGGATGGTGGTGTCGGTAATCTCGAGAAAACCGGGATGTCGACGTTGCGTGGCGGTCAACGTGCTGCGCTCTTCAAGGATGCCTCGTCAGCGTTGATGCTGCAACACGCGCCGCCCGCTTATTCGTGTGGCGGTGCCCCGCTTCCCTCCATGTTGCCACAGCAACAACAGCAGCCGCAGTTACCACCACCTTCGTCGTCACCGGCGCAACCCAGGTTAACCGTCAATCACGCCTACCGGGACGCGGTACCAGCTAGTAATCTCATCACGACCACTGTCGCCACCACCAACACCGCCAACTGCGGCATTGGCGAGGACCACAGGAGACCGCTGTCCGAGCACATCTACTCGTCCATCGACTCGGACTACTCCACCCTTGAGAGGACTGCCTGGAGGCAGCAGCAACCACCACCACCACCGCCCCCGCCCACTTCTGGACAAGCCTACCTGGTTTAGCTCCCTGCGACCGATCCCGGTATCCCCGTATGGGACTCATGGGACTATCATACTGTCGATCCGACTACAATAACGACGAGCCACGGTCGTCGTTCTGAAAAGGTTGTGCTGAGTCTTGTCCACGTGACGCGCGATCGACAGATTGTGAATTTTCGAAAACATTGCGCGCGTGCCGAGTCACAAACCCCTGCGAAATATGTGTACATAGTTCAGGGACATCGTCGTAAAGGACGAAGGACAGAGAATTCGCATATCATAATTATCTCTTTGAGACTCAAAGAGACTTTGGGGATGTCTATTGCGATAATGATTGCGCCGATTTTCTTTTTTGCTCAATGAAAATTTCGATTTTTTTATGTTGTTGGAACTTGACATTTCTTTATTTCTTGTTTTTATCTCTTTTTCTCCTCTATTTTTGTTATATTTATTCTTGACTTTGAATCTTCCTTTACTCTGTATGCTTATGTAATAAGCTTAATGTAATAAGTCTTTCGGCCTATTCCCTTATTGTCAGGATTGCACATTGCACATTCTTGATATAAATATTTCGTAACAGCGTTTTGTGCGAATATTTTGTTCAAGTATACAGAGTGTCCCCGAATCTCGTTTATACATAAAATTGACTTTTTTTTTATAAAAATGTATGAACAAAACTTTGCAATAATTTTTTATTTGCACTTTTGTAATTATTATTTGTGAGTTCTGAACGCGGGAATTAAGCTTCAAAAGCGCAAAATACAAAAATATTTAATTTTTTTTGGTTTAACTAGTTAAGTTTATCTAGTTAAGATACTTCATAGTAAGAACTATTCTTTTCTATATTCTCCTTTTTTTTTTATTTCAAAAAACTTCCTTTAGATGAACTCTATTAAAGATTGAATATCAAAATTAGCTTGTAATTTCCTTAAATAATCTTGACTCGAAATTCATATAAGATTCAACTATTTATTAAAATCAAAGGTTCTGAGATTCTCTGTGCACCTCTGTGAATCCCGTTTACCTCAGATGCTTTTTAGCACCCAAAGATCTCAAAGTCCGCGCGATCACGCGCGGATTGTCAGGCCGTCTCTTTCGTAGCGGCGATTTCACCCTCGTGTAAATACCTCCTATTTACGACGAATCCATGTAAATAACGTTCTCTACTACGCAATTTGCGTTCGTGTACGTATGTACATTGTACATATATATACATGTAACTGACACATGTCGCATTTCAACGTCCTCGCCGCATAATAGAATCATGATGCTAGCTTTGACTCTGAAACTTTCGAGACTAGGTAGATGATTTTTTGTAATTTTATATGTCCGCAGGGGAGAAAGAACAACAAGATAGCATGAGTGAGTGAGTGAGTGAGTAAATGAGAGAGAGAGAGAGAGAAGAAAGAGGTAAGATGATTGTACGATATGTAAATATGTATATCGGATATACACTCTTTATCGCCGCGCCTCGTGTAAGATACAGTTCGCCGCGTAAAAGAGAAGGTAAGAATCGAAGAGTGAGAGAAACAAAAGCGTGAGACATGCGCCCGCGCGATCCGGCGAGAAGCAAACCATGCGAGCGTTTGCGCATGTGACGTGAGACTTAACTGTATACTTTTTGATTTATTTAAATCATGTGAATAAATTTATAAAATATGTTACTACTTATCTTCACAATATACGCCTTGATATCTTAATTCTGGCAGCGATTATCATCGAAGTCCATTTTGAAGATTTCTTAATTTACTACGGAATGCATTTGAAGGAAAAAATTCTATTACACTATTACAATTTGGCACGTCGTAACGTAGAAATTATAAACAATGTCATATATATTTCATAAAGAGGGTAAATATATAAACGGAGAATATATGTACAAGATATATGAAGGTGATGATAAATTTATATTCACATTAATATCGCTTGCCACGACACTAACTGAGAATTTCTTATTAATGATGTGACGACATTAATTGTTATGTCTAAAACAAAAAGACGCTTAAAAAATGAGAAAATAGTTACAGACTAATTGTATTCGCCGATACGTAGTCATAATATGAGATCAGGGCAATATAACACTTTTTTCTTTTTTATTATAATTCACGATGTATTTTTACTTGACACATGAAATTAGATCTTCAAATTATAGAATTTTTGAAGATGGGTTTTTCTTGAGAGGTGCCGAAATAATATAAGTACAGTTCCATAAGCAGGCGAGCTTAAAAGCGAGAACTCGAGGAGCACGTGTTCTCTTGAATACGGAGAAGGGGAATCTCTTTCTTTCCTTTGGTGGCGCAAGTTGGAGGAGTCGTTTTTTCTCCGCGAACGTGAGTTGCGGCGAAATTCAGATCGATTGAGAGAACGAGAGACAGAGAAAGAGAACTTATTTCCATATGGTAATTTCGCGCTACGATTGGTTAAAATATTCGCGCAAATGCATTATCCGAGCGTGTGCAGAGGAAGAGAGAGGGAGAGAGCGGGAGAGAGCGAGTGAGCGAGCGGGGTGTGTGCAACCGTGTTGTTTCCCACATAGCCCCGGCTTTCTCTCTTCTCTCTCTCTCTCTCTCTCTCTCTCTATCTCTCTCTCCCTCTTTGTTGTTACCTATATATCGCGGCGCGCGGCCGTGTGCCGGCTATATAGACCGCGAACGGAACATTGATCCTAGTCAGCGGCGCCGCGCACTCACTGCACACCATCTGCACACTTACATTATTAATGCGCCTACGACCGTCACCGCACCACGACCCGTACCTGCGCGGAGACGATGTATGTTTCTGTTGTTTGCGAAATCTTTCCGCGACCAAGTGTAAACAGCAGAAATGTCTCGCGCGCGTGTAGCATTTAAGCGCCGTGTGATGATTCGCAATTCCGCAATTCCGTAATTCGAATCTTACTGAATTTAAAAAACGGGATGTCTCTTTTTACTCAGATTTTTCTCCTTGAGACGAACATGAAATGGATTATCGCGGGATCGATGTTCTTCTGACGAAACTTGCTACGATAGAAAGTCTTAATATCGACAATTCAAAGACTCGGAATGATTAATAGCCTGGATTAAGCTTGATGCATCTTTCTTTGACTAATTTCAAATTAAATATACTTGTATTATATTTCAACTTCGTTCTGCTTCTGAAAGGACATTGGCGATTATTAATAAATATAGAATCTGGTTGTCCCAGCTTTGAATAAACTATGTGATAATTTATAAATTAGATAAACAATTAGATAAACAAAAGAGTAAGAGAGAAAGACAGTGAGCTGAACTGAAAGGTTTACCAAAGGTGGTACAATCCAGCCATAATTCGATATGTAATTATTAAACGTTTAAAAATAAAAAAAAAACTTCTATCTTTAAGTCCTGAAGGAAAATATTAATTTACTAATGAATGGTTCTAGATTCAATGGCAATGTTTATAGCTCTCAAATCAATATTAGATTGGTCCGTCCATTGACCGAAAATGCCAAATTTATTTATTTCATATCATACACATCATTGATTATTCTTTAACGCTAATGTCCAACGAAAACATACATATATACTTGGTACGCGAATAGTATTCTTTATGTGTCGTGTATAATTATTTATTATTGAAGCTCCCGCATAGCTCAAATACAAATCGCGATCATTGTCGCAGAGTTGCGCCACGCAGGACGACGCACAAGGCTGAAAAAGGCGCGTATGTTACTTTAAAGAAATATGGTTTCCTCTCCACACAAGTCTCTCCGTATTCTAGCACAAGTGGCCGCGCTCGGAACCAGTTTGCCCGCCTTGCTATGGAATGTAAGGACGGCTGTAATTATTTGCAGCGCGTAGAGCCGCTGACCGCCGTGCCGCGATCGAATCTAGGCGTGTAGGATCGCCGCTATGATCCTTGCGATCTCCTTGCGGTATATCTCGACATCCCGATTTCCATCCGCCGTCATCTCTCGCGATAGGCTCTCATTGTATCCGACAACGCCCGCTGATCTTCCCCGCCTCTCCCTTTTCCTTCCCGTTAACGGATCCGCGTTGTGGAACAGAAATCCACATAATTCGCGCATAGTTCGCAAACACTTTGCTCCAACACTTTGCGACTACAAGTTAAAATTATTCCAGTCCGGAATTATCTCTCGCAGAGAGATAAATTCCCTTCCGGTACTGTCTGCTGTCCTTTAATTAATAGTTACATATTATATTCCGTATATCAAGTACAGACAAGCGTAAATATTTGTTAAGTTACTGATAACGTTTTCATTCTTTATCTTCATACGATATATTCTGTTGCATAGTAAATTCAAAATGCGTACAATATTCACCGAATTACGGAGACTTTCGTTACGTAATAAAATGTATTCATAAACGATTAAGAAAGTAGAGCTCTAACTCAATAAGAACGCGACAAATGTTATTTCTTCTTTGCTTTGATAAAAATTAATGTCGTTTAAAATAATTTTCTGAAGGTTTTCTCAGTCTGATTTTTACCACGTGAACGATAATTGCGCGAATAATAATGTCAATGTGATTTCGATTTAACGCGAGAAAAGGAGAACTCGCGATAATATGCTTGAGCGTCCTCGAGATTCGCGGGAACACCTTTCACTGGGCACCTTAAGAAAAGGTGGGTGTCATGCGTTGGCGTCAAGTTCGTTATTTGGGTCGTTCTTGCAAAACACTATTCAAAGCTCACTGTACAGCGCTCGCCGGCCTTGACGGGCAACTGATTTCAGTAGCGTAATTGACGACAGGTCTCGTCGGTTCAAGAAGATGCCATCTGTCCTTTGAAGAAATCGACTTTATTTAGTTAAATAAACTTGTCTCCTTTTTTTCCACTTGAAATCTGCATTCTAAGCGGTTCTGAACATTTTGGATAATATATAAACGGTATGAGATAATTGAAAAAGAAACGATAACTAAAAGATTTTTTATTTCTGATTATGCTTAATGCGTTTACGCGAGTACCAAGAGGTCTTCTTAATGCTAACGAAACGAAATATCGCACGCAATAATATCCCGTTTATGAGCTTCATAGTTAACAGTGGTTTACGTTCGCGACAGTTATACTACGTATTACACAGAATGTCGTGGGTGGGAAGACAGTTAACGCCGCAAGTACACGAAGTAGTGGTAGGCAAAGCGCGAGTCGTGCAACAACCTAGTCGCTCACCTCCGCTATCACTGTCCCGTCGAAGGAGGTAACGAGAATCACTCGTTTACCCTTATTCAAACGGCTAATCGAAATAGCTGAGCAAGTTGTCTCGACGTGTAAACCTTTCGGCCGTGTAAACCGGACGTTAGGTCTCGTGCTCCCGATAAAGACTCGAGATAGCCGAATTCATTTTCAATTCCCTCGCCAGCTCGATCGCTGCACCTCTACCGCCACCTCGATTGCAGCACCAGGCACGATCCATGAGAGATCTGGTTCCAATTCTCTCAAGGTGCGCCGCATCGTGCCAGTTAGATCGTTTTTTTACGAGCTCACCCGCTTAAAGCTGGGCAAAGCAAAAGGGCGAAAAAAAAAGGAAGGACACGAAAAGAGGCAGGTTAAAAAACTTTGCGTACCTACCTATCTACCTACGCGCGCGCGCGTTAAAATCCTCGTCCATTCCTAACACGCTCGAATAAGCAACGACTGAACGACGTCAGGGCTCCGTTCGCTCGCGGACTCGCTTGCGTGTAACGCGCTACGGTCTCGCAAGCAGATATATACATGTATGTGTATACACATACGAATGTCGTTTTCCCGTAGCGAGGCAAAGTCGATCGAGATATCGTTGGCGGGTTTTGTGACTTGCGTGACGACTGCCATGTTTGCAGAGAGAGAACTTTAGCGCGCGACTCGTTGCCCCGCGTGCCCCGTTCTCGTGATACCTTCCTGCCTCCCTTTTCCTGCCCCCTGTTGTCCCGCATGTTCCTGCCACCTGCGCCATCGCGCTAGCTCGCCTTGCACGCATGCAACATAGTCGCCCTCCAGTGCTTTCCTCCCCCACCCGCTCTCTTTTCGCCTCCGCACGCCGTGCACACGTCAAGTTGCATCCCCCTTTTACCCTCTCTCTCCCACTTGGCGTATCCGCACTCGCAACTCGTCCGTTTAAATGTGTACCCGGTAATTTCACGAAAACTGCCACCACACACCGTCGTCACTGTCGCAGCCTCGTTTTTCCCTTCCTTTTTTTTTTTTCATTCCCTTCATCCATCTCTCTTTCGTTTTCCCATAATAAATTTGCCTCTCTTCGTTCATCTGTGACTGATCTTTCCTCCTTCTACCATTTCTCCCGTTCGCCCTTTTAACGATACCATGAGCTACTATGACACACCGTTACGGGGCTACCCCGAGGTGGATAGAGCGTGCACACCACGTGTCTGCACGCAAGCCTATCTTGCACGCTTCCCTCGGCGTCGGTAACGGCGTCGGCGTCGGTAGCGACGTCGGCGAACAGTTTTAAGAGCATGTCCCCGCAGAAAACCGCGAAGAGCGGTAAATCCTGAAGCCTTTTCCAAGTCTGTTAAAAGATTATACTGTCTACCCTTATTCCAATAAGACGATTGTCGACAAACTCTCCTCATCCTTATCGCGAGAATGCTCTTTCAAATCCTAATTCTTCTCTACCAAGCTCGTTTCTACTAATGTATAGATTAACTTCCATTTCGGTTCAATTTACTCTTGAACCTGTTTTTTATTCTTAGAACTAAAAAAAGAAGATAGATGAAGAATTAATTAAATCGAGATTAAAATTAAAGTGCATTGATAGAAATTGGACATCTAACTCCTTCAATAAACACTACGATCGTTTGCGCGGCACGGAAAGTGTACCTACCTCTCTCGTACATCTTCGTTCGTTTAATCGTTCGCTCGGCTAACCTGGCCATCGTCGATGGCCCTTTACAATTAATCAGTCGCGCGAACCGTCTGGATAAGAACCACGCATACGAAGGTATACAAACCCGAGGGGTCGTCGCCGGCATGGGCGTCATGAGTCGATCGCATTTTTCTCACAAAAAGAAAAGAGAGAGTGGACGAGAGAGATATGTAATTTAACGTAATAATTTGTCGTGAGTTAATTCATTGTGCGAAGCAAATTTTAGGTCACGATCCCCATGTATTTTTATCTTATTCTAGTCAAGCTTTCATCTCTGCTGACTGGTTTGATATGTCGGAGCAGAAACTCTTTCTCGTTTCAGTATCGCGCTTTTGTATCTCGAAATTAAAGTCAATTCATATGCAAGAACGATTTTGCACCTCCAACTTCCGCATTTCTTAAGTACTTAACGATAAATATGTATATCGTACATATTATGCAATTCTTTTGGGCACAATATTATACATTTTATTTTGCCAACAATCGTTGATATCGAATTTACAATGAGCTAAAAATGAGGAATTTCATTAGAAGATTACGCGCTTTTCGAGTACCTACTTATTAATATTGTATACATCATATATATATATATATA
>NW_017259230.1:452256-467613 GCF_001594045.1 Atta colombica | reverse complement strand
TAATATAATTTATTTATGTAAAACATATAATATTTATTTTATTTATCTGCCGGTTAGATATCAGATGTACATTGAAACAAATGTCATTTCTATCAATATAGATTAACTTTAATCTCAATTTAACTTACTTTTTATCTTCTTCTAATTTTGAGAATTAGAAAAAGATGAAGAGTAAACTATCTCGAGATTAAATAAAGTTAATGTATTCGTAGAAGTGGGCCTAAATAAGGAAATCTCCTTAAATCCCTTAACAGAATTTCCTTAATGCATATGCACTCTTTTTCCCCTCCTTCTTCTATGTCGACCCCTGTCAGAGAAACCTCGTCGCGGCGCCCATGTCCGTATATAGGTGGGCGAACGAGGCGGCGATCTAAACTGGAAGGTTCCGCGCTGCGTGACCTGTCACCGTGAGCGTTGCTAGATTTATACGCGGACGCTAACTTGTCGCATATTTACCCCTTCATCGAGTTGTTACCCCGCGCCCCTTTCCGTCACAACCCTGCCAGCCTTCGCGAACCTGTCTGTCCGATAGATCCCTAAGCACTACAAGCGCTCACCTTTCGTCTCGTTCTTGCAGTACGAAATTTGCCATTATAAAAAGGGAGAAGTATCCTATTCATAATAAGAAGACATACTTAAACTACGAATCGATTTAAAATTTTGTGATTTTTTTTTAAAGAAGAATTTCGTATTATACAATAGTACACAAAAATGGTCTTAAAATGAACAAAGTGACGGTATGTTGATGTACATCAGAAAGAACATGAATCGGAAGGATCTATTGTACTTTTCCCTTTTTTTTTCTCTCTTAGAAGAGCCGCATAAGGAAGAAACTAACGAGTCTTTTCGTTATTTTCATCTCTTTAAGCTGGCCGAATGTCCCACTGTGCAGCTCCCTCGCCCCACAGTGACACAGTCCAACAATACGGGGATAGACGGCCTGCCGCCGGATTCAGATACCGAGAATGTCACACGCCGACGATGACTTTTTTTCTTTTGCCAGCCGGTTTCTTTCGCGCTCAACTGCGCCACGTAGTAGGCGCGCGCTTGTAACGCGGTCAGGTAAGCCGACCTGCGAACCCAACGTGCATCGACCACCCCATACAGGGTGTCCTATAAGGTTTTCATTGAGTTTCAGAAACATATTTCACAAGGAATGATTTGTACACGGAAGGAACAGTTTTGTCAGAGTATCTACAAAGGACTCCGCGCAAATTATATGAAAAAAGTGGCTTCGGTAAAATTAGCTGAAACTGTGATATTTTGTAGATTATGAGATGTTGATCAAAGATTTCCTTGAGCAAAACCATAAAAAGAAGGACAGATTTTGCTATAGCACTATTTGAAAGTTGAGTCTAATCGGACTGCAAAGTATCTATTTTTATCCGCTAAACTATTCATTTTTTTCTAATTGTTGATCTGTACTTTTATATAAAAAAATATGTAATTTGCAATGTGCATATTTGCAAACATTTTTAAAGCAACTATGTGGTTTTTATATTGATTTATCTCATTATTTTGTGCATAAAAGTATTAAGGTACAGTCACAAAAAAATAAATAATTCAATAGATAAATATATTTTTCAATATCTTATCATAATTTCAGTCAATTTAACCGAAACCATTTTTTCCATCTGATTTATACAGAGTCCTTTAGTTATAACTACAGATCTAAGAATAATTTTAGAGTTAGATTATCAAAATAATTATGTAAGACACTGAAATTGATTCCTAGAATGTAAAAATTGTTTACAGCATTGTTTATTATAGTTGAATTTCCTATATAATTATTTTGATGGTCCAACAAAATTACTTTCAAATCTATACATAGCTGAATTTCAAAATTTTTCAGAAAAATTTTATTCTTTTTGTATATAATTTATTATATAATTTACTATATAATTAGATTTCTTTAAAACGCATGATACATAGAGCTTGGCAATCTATGGATATATATAAAGAAATTCTTTATGATGTTCTTTTAATATTTAATTGTAGATAAATTTTCAATGTAATTTTATTTTATTCGAAATTGTTTTAATACTTTAAGACGTTCCCAAAATATATTACAGACTTTTAATTTACTAGCTTTTAAGCCTATTTCAATTGTAATACGATAATTGAAATTTATACAAACATTTTGTATATAGCATGTTAATATGCGAGTTTTATTAAAATAACGAACTAAAAGTATAATGATTTTAATTGACAGCTCAATTATTATATCATCTATTATTTATATATTCTAAATTAAATTCTAAATTAAAAAAAAAAGTCGATATAATAGTCGAGTCTTGCATGAATTTATTCAAAATCTGCTTTGATCAAATATAAAATTCCTCTCATTTAATTTATTCTCATCGGTTTAAATCTGTATCATATTGTTCATTCAAGAACACATTTTCATGCTAAGACATATAATCTTGAATCTTATAAAACACCCAGTACATTCTACAAGCAGGAGCTGTTCGGCGAAGAGATCAAACAGCGAATCTATCGTCCCTTTGTAGCGGTGGATTCTGTCCGACTCGGGACAATAAATATCCCTATCGATGGTAGAGGGAAGACATCGGGGGGAAGACATCGTGTCGGATAACGAGATATTGTTACTTGTTAGAGACCGTATTTGAAAATAGGTGGGGAAACGGAAGATCTAACACATTTCGGGGAATTATGTAAATGGAATCTTGTAAAACCTAACTCTCTCCCCAGGTTTCTCTCACTCACCTCGTCTTTCCTACGTTCCTTCCGGTGCGACGGATAAAGTTCGGCGTTAACGTCGCGGAAGCTTGCAAAGTGATGCGCGGTTTCGTCCGAGGCGCATCGACTTTCATCCGAACTTAGTTTTCGCGTGGAATCCGCGAAATTATAATTCCACGGAGTGTTTGTTTCACACGGAATTTTCTCATCTTCTCCCTCTCGTGAGAGCACGAGGCAGATTTGTCACTGCGTCGCCGTCGTTCTCGCGACATCTTATTTTCACTTGAGCAATTTTTCATAACACCATCAATTTTTCATCGCCGTCCGTTTTAACCATCCGCGCTTTCGTGCCATGCGATCAAAGGGACAAATCTGAAACTTGGCGTATTCTTCGAAAGGGCGCCTTAAAGCGCTGCCTGCCTTATTTGCATTATCGTTTCTTCATAGGTATTTGAAGGAGGTAATATGGGAACATAATGCGACACTCGAGCGTCTCATCATTCTTGTACGTTCCCGCGTCTAAATAAGATCGCTTACGCGCGCATTTTCTTTTTGCCATTTCCGCAAAACGCGCGATGGCGCATTTTGTACTGACGTATGCAAACGCACGGAATTTCCCCGTCTTCGAGACCATTTCCACGACAATTCAGATATGGAAATTGGAAACGCGAATTGGAATTGAACATACAACAATTTTATTTATTAAAATTCTTCCCGTGAAGTTGAATATAATGCCTTGCCAATGGCACAGCTGACAACAGCAGCACATCATCAAAAGTTTCAGATGTACGTTTAGATATATTTTATATTAATTTTATTAACTTTAAATTACATTTAATTAATTAATTGAATTTACAGTTATATTTAATCACAAATGAGCTTTGTTAACATCCAAATAATTTTTGTGAATTTAAAGGACTTTATAATGTTTCGGTCTTTGAACTTTTTAATTACCGCTTTTTAATCTAATTATCAACGAGTGCGATTGAACTGTTTAATTACCGCTTTTTAATCTAATTATCAACAAGTATGATTGTATGCGTGTAAATGATATAACGATAAATTTTACAAATTCGTGGATTTCATTAAATAATATACAAAATTTTGTACATTAGTACTTGAGACAATATATAGTTTGCTCGAGAAGATATATATATATCATCATACTGTCATAGCAATATTATATTCGCAAATTTACGAAACGACACCATGCTATTTCAGTTGACGGCTTCGGTGATCGATATCACGAGTCACGATAAAAACCACTGTCATGGAAGTGACCTAAGCGTCATTCTGTTATCGATGAAAATTTTCTGAGTCACTTCTGAGTTGGGTGTTGGACTCAGGGGATCGAGGGTAGTGGAGAGAGAGAGAGAGAGAGAGAGAGAGAGAGAGAGAGAGAGAGAGAGAGAGAGAGAAAGAAAGGAGCCTATGATACGAGGGACAAGGGACAAGTGAAGGGGCGCCCAAAGGGACGACGAAACAAGGCGGTTCGGGCATCAACGGGGGATATTCTTCGGAGGGGATACTTTCGTCTCTCAGTTGAGTTGATGTCATGACAAAAAAAAAAGAAGAAAAGAAAAAGAGGCAGACTTTCTAGGTCCCGCTCCGATTTCCCGACCACCCTCGTCTTCTTCATCGTCGTCGTCGTCGTTGTCATCGTCATCGTTCGATACGTATCTTCTCGTGGAATGTATATATGTGTGTGTGTGTGTGTGTGTGTGTGTGTGTGTGTGTGTGTGTGTGTGTGTGTGTGTGTGTTTGCGCGCGCACGGAACATTATCCGGAACATACACACACATACATAACGTGTACACAGGAATCTACTGTACAGACAACGACGTAACTAGAAGAAAGATTTATCAAGAGTTTGTTGGATTTATACGACACTCGATAACCCATCAAATTGAGTTTTTCTCGAGTTTTTCCTCTTGACGAGGTATTTATTTATACTCGCACTTGCGACAGGAAAGAAACATGTTCATTAATTTATTACACTCGATTCTCTTTATTAATAACGCCAATTTTGTTTTCTTCGTAATGACGTAACAGCGTGCTCACATTTCATTATTTCAATACACACAGAAATGAGGTGACAATAAATATGTGAGGCTCGTCTGACAAGGCTTGCTCTATCATTTACATCACGGAGAATTAATACATTGATTAAATTGAATATCAACGATATAAGAGTGACGCGCTTGCTCCGAGGGGATGCTCGGATGAAGGGAATGTGTTTAATAAAGTACTGAACGGGTATGGATTCGCGTAGTTACGCCACTGCGTACATTCGTACATACGTTCCAGTATGAACATACGTTCCGAGTTCACCTCGGAACGCTCGGGAACGCTCCGCTCCGCTTCGCGCGTTCGGACGGCTGGCGCGCCACGCCGACAGGCGTAGCTTTTCTTGGAGGTTAGATGCGCGTGATAATGCGATCCACGGCACATCGGTATCCTCGCGGAAGGCTCGCGCGCACGGAGTGGAGTAGAAGGAGGCAAGGAGCCTGGGCCACGGGAGAGAAAGAGAGAAGGAAAGTGAGACGCGGCAGAAGGAAAAGCAGGAGAGTCAGGAGAAGGAGAAGGATGAGGTCGCGCGGCGTGGCGTGGCGTAGGCAACGTACCGGCGCGAAGGAGGGGGGTAGCTCGTGGGTATACACCCTACGATGGAGTAGGTATGCGGGAGTCCGCTCTCGGTCGGCTATGGCTAGAATGGCGGGTGTGGTACGTGACTATGCGCGCAGGATAGAAGGAGAAGGTCGAAAAGATGGGACCAAACAGGGGAGCAAGCGAACGGGTGGAGGAGGGGGAAACGGGAAAGGGTGGCGTAGAGCAAGAAGAGAGCTACCGGAGAGCTGCGAGAGGATGCGTCGGTTCCGTTATCGACCTGCAGCAGGGCGTGTCTCTCGCGCGCGCTCTCTTGCTCTAGTTCTCTCTTTCTTTTTCTCTCTCTCTTTCTCCCTCCCTCTCTCTCGCTTGCTCACTCCTTCCTACTCTTTCTCTTTCTCTCTCCCTCTTTTCCCGCGTCTCTCTCGCATGAGCAGACGGTTGAATCTTCTGTCTTTCTCATCGACTCTCTCTCTCTCTCTCTCTCTCTCTCTCTCTCCCTCCTTCCTCCCTTCTGTTGACCCTCTCACGCGGCTTTTCTCGCTTACTCCCTCTGTTTCTCTCTCTCTCTCTCTCTCTCTCTCTCTCTCTCTCTCTCTCTCTCTTTCTCTTCATCTCATTCTCGCAATCTGCCTCAGCGGGCGCGATCGTGCGCGCCCTACTCCCTTTTCGTTTCTCTCTCTTTCTTTCTCTCTCATTCTCTCTTTCTCCCGTTCGTTAATTCGCTCGCGGCGATTTCTCCTGCCGTCCTCGTCGCGCAGGAGCGAGTCGAACCGATTATGAGTCCCCGAGCGCCGTGACTCGAACTCTTCGACCCAATCCCGACTGCGCCGCCGTCTCTTGACTTCTCTCAGTCATGCGGCATGCTTTTAGGCCGTTGATTATATTGGCATTATTATTATTATTATTATTATTAGTATTATTATTATTATTTGCACCTTGCCGCGCATACGTCCAATATGCGCGTTATTTATGATCGACCGACTAATCGACCGACTAGTCTCGTTGTCATCATCGACGAGATCGTGCATGGTCGATCGAGGGTGCGAAGGAAAGGGGAGAAACTCGAGGCGCTCGTTTGCTCTGTAATGAGTTTAACAAGTTTAAAGAAGTGACTCACCGTCGATTGTCGACCGCGTTGTCTTTTGCGAGTCTTCTTTGTAGACGTCTAAATAAAAAGATGCATCGCGATGAGGAGAATCGCAGCGGCACGATTCACACAAATGGGACCTCGTCGCGATGCGAGGATTGCAGAAAGGTGCATTCGTCGTGAAAGGCTTTTGAATAGAATCATCGAGAGAGAGAGAGAGAGAGAGAGAGAGAGAGAGAGAGAGAGAGAGCCGCGATTACAACGATGGACAATCACAGGAAGACACGTAACGCGTACTTTTCGTGCCATTGTCGTCCCCGTGGAAGACGAGAAAGTGAAACCGGAGGAGAGCTGTTGTATTGTCGCATGGGACAGAGTACGGGAAGCTGAGATCTTTCTCAAGCGAGAGGGTAATTGGTTGCGCCGTAATACACTTGGGAATAATTCATACGCCGCGCGTGCACCGACCTTCCAAGTCCTCTCGAGTCCATCAAACATTAATATGTATAGTACCTTAGAGACACCTTGTTAACATTATTGCTACAGCCGATTAGTTCGGGTAAAAAATAGATAAGTGGGAATTCCCGATACAAAATCGCTTACTTCAAATTAGCCAGATTAGTAACAATTTGCTTTTCCAATTCTTACTCAAATTGTATGTCGAAACAATCACGGATTATATGTCAGTTAATTAGTTTTCTGATTCTCTAAAGTCTTAATCTATATCTCACAATATGCTCTTTGTTTTCTGTTTCTTGGGTTTTGTCTCTCCTTACCTTTTTAGCAAAGAAGGAAATAAAGAGCACATTGTAGATTACACTTTAAACACTTTTCTTTGCCGAATTTACACTCGCACGACACGCAGCGTCAGATTCTCTTGGAGTTCTCTGTTTTATTCAGTTTTTTTTCGCGTGGCTGGAATACAAGGGGTGCATCGAGTGTAACAGTATCGGGAGCGCCAGATTTGATTTCGAGAATGAGGATGTAATGGAATCATTGATATCGCAAAAGGGAGGAGAGAAGAGGGAGTAAAGGAGCGTCCCAACGACGAAAAGCTATTGTATCCGGATATGTACCGTGCACGAATGTTACTCTCCTCGCGAATAAGATGATCCGTCTTCTCTTTCCTGGGACATTATCGATCAACGGAAACGTATATTGTTCCCCCGAGGGAACGAGAAGTCAGGCCTGGTGTGCGGCGGTGGCGAAGTTACTGTTCCATTAGTCCGCAGCATCTTGCACGATACCCTAGCCTTATTGCGTTTCCGCGAGTTCTTCAGCCATTAGCGTGTATCGCTGCCTCGATATTGTACAACCGCACTCCGCGCGATCTTGTTTGCCCTCCATTCCCCTCCACCTCTCTTCCGCTGCCACCCCCCCCGTTCGTCTGTCCCGTCTTGTCGTAACGACTTCTGCATCTCGCGATCGATCCGCGCTCCGTCACTCGATAATGGTTCGCCTAATTCGTCGTCGGAAATGAGCAATTAACCTTCAAGTTCTGCCA
Source organism: Atta colombica (assembly GCF_001594045.1). Taxonomy (NCBI): domain Eukaryota; kingdom Metazoa; phylum Arthropoda; class Insecta; order Hymenoptera; family Formicidae; genus Atta; species Atta colombica. The sequence goes on along the minus strand of NW_017259230.1, from coordinate 459,712 downwards.
TCCTATTGTCGATGATTCTCGCTCGATCGCGCTTCGTAATATCAGGATTGATTTATCAAATAACGATGAGAGAGAAACGCGGAGTTGCGATATCTTGCAATTGTTTACAAGAATTGTTTGCGAGCGGAGAATCCGAAACAATAAAATGTATGTGAAAATTGTGGGCGATATAATTTTTGAAATTGATTTTTTTTGGAATAATATGTTTAGAAAGAAATTCGAAAGAGCTGCAAAAAGTAGTTTAAAAAATTAATGAATATTTATTCGATATTTTTGTATGTGAATTTCAAACTCAGACATATTAAATTTTCATCTTCTCTTTGAATCATCTCATATATAATAATTATCTCATATATAATAATTTAAATATTCTTAATCTAAATATTCATATTCTTTATCAAATTTCCTTATTCCCTTCGAGTATAATCATATTTTTGTTCCATATAAATGTTTCAAAGTTAGTGTGGTATTATATAAAATACATAAAAAGTCTAATTTATATATTTTCTCGATACTATACTTATTTGTTTCGTGTTTAATATTTTATCGAATGAAGAAAAAAATAAACTGTACTTAGGGAAAATTATTGAAATTCGTACACACACACACACACACACACACACACACACACACACGCACGCACGCACGCACGCACGCACGCACGCACGCACGCACGCACATACACACACACACATACACACACACACGCGCGCGCGCGCACACATGCATGAAATCATTATATTATATTCGACTTATTAGCATACACCCTTCGAACGGCAGTAGCAAATGTTAGCAAATGTTAGCCAAGTTCAAAATGAGGGTGGTAATACGTAACGAGTTAACAGTTCTCCGCACTTGGTTACTCGCTGGTTGGGCGCAGGAATATATACTGTATACAGTGCTTGATTTTCCACGGCATATTTTATGATGGCTTCACCTTGGATATGTGTATAGCGGCAGTACGACGAACAAGAAAGAGAAGGAGCAAGAGAGAGAGAGAGGGAGAGAGAGAGAGAGAGAGAGAGAGAGAGAGAGAGAGAGAGAAAGAGAGATATGAAAGTTTGAATGGTGTGAACATTTCCCACATTTACCGTGCTATGAACCACCAACGCGCCGCTAACTGTTCGTGGCGCGGCCAACTTGTCGCTAATAATTCATTCAGCGTGCGACGTTCAGTTGCGTGACATAAATAAATATACGTATAAACCGGCGCGTAAACTTTAATCAGCGACGAGCCATTTCTGCGGTTTTGCATTGTCGCTCGTCAGCAAAGCGTGTAAACCGGAGTAACGATATGCCTAACAGTATAGAACAACTGAAAAATACTATAAATCATAGACGGATTTAAAGTAAAGGGTGGGTGACGGGTGATGGTGCTTGGGGAGAGGTTAAGCCTCATAAACATGTCAATAAATAAAAGATATGCCAAACAGGCTTTAGTACAATTTTTCCAGTTTTACCTTTTTTACGAGATTTCTTCAAGTTCTTAAAATTATGAGAACAATTTTATTTTACACTAAAAATGATTAAAAGAGAGATTTTGTTATTTTTTTAAAATTTGTATTGTAAAAAAGATGTAATGATATTATTTTTTTAATAAATAACGAGTATCAATCTCATGGAATTTTCATTTATACGAAAGACATCGCTTTAAATTTTCCGAGTACAAACCATTATGATACGAATTTGGACCGATAAAGTCTAACGAGGTCTAAATCTAATTAAATAAGAGAAATTCTATATTTGTGATAGTCAAAATAAATCTTAGTACATAAATATTTCTAAATTTCTAAACCGTTCGCTGAAATCGTTTTCGACTTTGAAATGCAATGAGCAGAGTCAGTATTAACTGTCGCTTATTAAATTATACCAATAATTTAATAATTTTTGATGCTAATCAGCATCTTTATAAATATATTTATAAATAAACTGATATTACTGAAAAATCTGTTTCAATCTGCGAACAATTTATTGTGGAAAATATTGCCTCAGCCTTTCGAGTATAATTTTCATTAAAATATATTTGAAAAGAAAACAGCATGTTATTGAAATAAAAATACTCGTTTACCATTCTCTTTCCGCGAGTAAGGTATTCGTGTACAACGATCTAACGTAACGTGGTCGGTCCGAGGAGAAACGATTCGCTCGTCACGACCTATCACGGAAACGCTCGTCTTATTAAAGCGATTTATTTTCAATCATTCCTAGAATAGACAAGGTGTTCGAACTCCGATAGGACGGAAGTTATTGGCGTAAAGAAATACGACCCGACTTGCCGGGTCATGAAATATTTTTATGAAAGGTTCACTCGGACTTGCGGAAAATCGGCATGTTGCGCGAGCGGCATGTTTGGACAACGAAAGAGAAGGAGAGAAGGAAGGAGGATGAGAAGGTTCGGATGTCCGTCCTTTCGACATCCCTTTAACGTCTATTCGCCTCTCTTCAACCGTTCATAGTTTGTACGAACGGAGTCGTTTCCAGCTTCCACGCAATTACCGTGTCTCGCATACCAGCGCGCGGCGCGGCACATTTCTGGGCCGCGCGTCCACCAATGCGGGGTTACAAGAGCGGTACAATCGTGGAAAGAGAGACGCGGCAAGGCTAATCGATAAGTACACGTCCCCAAAACGAAACTAAGAAGAATGCGGACATCGACGATCGTGCCAAGCAACGCTCTGCGGCTGACCGAGCCAGTCCTGCGAAATCCTGCCTTGCCTAAGTCCTTTTCCGAAAGTTGGTTGTCAGAATGATTTCTTCAAGATTGTAAACGCATTTTCCCAAACAAATGATAAATATAAAAGATCAAATAGAAACTACATCCAGGGAAAAGTTTCTTCGATTAAAAAAAAATTTGTTTGAACCAAAGAAATTCATCGCTACACCGCGGTTAAAAAAAAGTTTCTTTGATTTGAACGTTACTTCCGGAAATTAAATAAATTTTTATTTTCCTTAAAAGTATTTCCACTTCAAATTAAAAATATCAATGAAAGAAATGATTACTTCAATTTAAACATAATTTTTTTCTGGATGTATCTTCGAATCTTGAAGACGACTACAATTTTTTTTCATTTAAAATGAAGTATTCTACATTTCTCTATAGTTGTTTATGAGCTAGACTTTTTTTCCCGGACCCATCCATCTTTATGATTGATCTCAATAAATCGCAAAAAATTATTTGTTATACATAAAAAGATTTACCGTAAAAAGAATTTGCCGCATTTTGAAAAGAAACTTCTTTATGATTAAAAATGAAATATTAAAATAAAATGTTTTTTGCATATATAAAAAAGGATTAGAAATTTCGAAATGTAGGGTTAATTCTTAAGTCGTTGGCACGACCGCGTCTTGCAATGGCTTAAGAAATGTTAATTAAGGGCGGATCTAGTGTTAGTGACCGCTTACTTGCCTTGTTGAATACTGACACGTACGATGGTTATCCGCTGGTAAGATTAATCACCCTGTTTGAATATTAATGTTTTTCGAGCGACTTTTCTCAAGTGGTGGATTAACCGGTCTAGTGGGATTCTGGCGCACACAAAGTCAAAATGTATATTCTGGCGGATCAATTTAATTAAATTAACGTGCCTTTTGCGATTAATATTTTTCAGTTATAACTCAAGGCAATTCAAGATTTCTTTTTTTTGTCAATTATTTACTTGTACCACAAGGGATATACGAATATGTCAATATGAATTTTACAAATAATTGGAACTGGCCGAGTTCCCCGCAAATCCGACGGATATGATCTCGCGTCATAAACAGACTCGCAGAGGAACACCGTGCCCCATTATGCAGGTCTATACATTCGTACACGTGAAACACGACGCGTATATTGTTAAACGGCGCATCGTTATCCTGATAATGGATAACCGCATTAAATTGTACGCATAATCTATATACATACCAAACGTATAAACGCTCGTGTAGCTAATCGATAGGCATGATCCCTTGCCTCGACCCCAAATGGTATCATCGTTGACGAGATCTGTGCGTGCTTTTTTCAACCATTAAATTGAAGAATAAATCAAGAAGAGAGAGGTATAAACACGACCGCACTTTGAGCACCAGAAATTGTCCGCGCGAGAATTATTTTTTGAATTTAAATTATTCAATGCACGATTTTTTTATGAAAGTTACGGCAGATTCTTATAATAATTTTTCGAAAAATATCTTTGAAAATATGATCTCTATTATGCCTAGATATTTAATTTTTTAATATTTACATCAGCTTTTTTATTATTATATTCGTATACTGTAATTATATATATAGTACCTTATTATTGCAATATTAAATGTTTTGGTTTTTTTATCTATTTTACACATAATTTTTTATCTTTACATTTAATCTTTATTAAGCATATTTATAAATTATTGTTTTATTATTGTACTTGTACAAGTATATACTTGTACAAGTAATAACACAATAATATACTCAACTTATTGCAATAAATTTAAAAGTATTGATATTACTATCGAGATTTTCGAAAAATTTTGCTTAATTTTTGTACTTTTTATACAAAGAAAAGTTAAATTTGGTTTAATTGAAAAGATTGAAATAAATTAATCTATTTTGATCAATCTAAATATAAGAAGTAATTAATTTATAATTATTCATGTGAATTTGCTATGCGACCTCAAGTCATTTCATTTAACCACGTGTATATTTTTGACTAAAGGTTAAAATAAAATAAACATTTAAAAAAGTCAGTTATTTTTCATGTTTATTTTCAGTTATTTACATCACGTGGTTATTTACTGAATATGGTGATCCGAAAATGTCTGAAGTTTTTCATACATTGAAAAATTTCAATGTATGAAAAACTTCAGACATTTTTCATTTGTTCCACATCAGGATTACAAATTTATCAAAGATTTATATTAATTTATATATTCTCTTATTTGTCCAGCAAATTCAATCGATTTATATAATTCAGATATAAAGATTAATAAATAAAATAGTATAAATATAAAGGACTATTTATTTTTATAAAAATATGTTTAAAGAATGTCAAGAAGATTTTTCATATTTATCTATACAAGACTGTATATAAATTTATTAAGAAAAACTTTTATTTGTCTCGTAATTCTTGTTTAATCCAGATATATAACATAAATACATACGTGAAGGAATAGAATCAATTATTTTTCTACACGTTGTTGAAAGGATCTTCAAGTACAGAGTACTTGAAATTTTTCATGTTTTCTCCGAGCCAGGGTCATAAATAAATTTATCAAAGGAGACTCTTGTTTTCCCATTTGCCCCAGCAAATGTACTATCCTATAGTGTGTTATTAGATTAGACTTACGATGTGTACGGAAGGACAGCCGGCGCAGGATTGAATAATGGCGACCACGTGAACCGGCCGCGGTGGTGTTCGCTTCTCGATTGTGCAGATTGTATCTATTGAGTCCTGTGAATGGCTCAGTTGCCGTTGTTATAAAGCGTGAACTGATCTCTCTGTTTCTCATTGCCGTGCGTGTTACGTATTCCTGCCATCAATGATACGTATGTACATCTTTCTCTCTCTCTCTCTCTCTCTCTCTCTCTCTCTCTCTCTCTCTCTCTCTCTCCTCTCCCTCCTCCCCCCTCTTTCTCTTTCTCTCTTTCTCTCCGTTCTTTCTTCCTCTCTCCATGTGTGTGCCATAGAAGCGTGCTAACGAATTCCGGCAGGCCGCAATTAAAAGTAATTTGTCGAAAACCGTTGCCGACAATGAAAATATACGCCGGCTATTCATTTCCCGGAAATAAAACGAACTCTGTCTCGCAGCGCGAAATATAGTCGGGTCGTTTTGCAGTATTGCAATCTCTGAAGCGTGGAATATACATATAATGTTCTTGTGCATAGGAGGCTTCCGGGGCAGTGTTGAAAAAATGTTGTTTAGGTATAATCTGCTGTATCAGTAGCCGTTGAAAGTGCAGCATCTGTACGAGAAATGTTTCGAGATATCTTATCGAGATATCTCAATTTATATTTTCTTTTTCTTGAATTTTTGCTGTATATCTTTCACATATCATGCATGTACGACATCCTAGTAGAAATGTATACATAGTATCACTGTGTTCTCATTAATTATAACATTATTGCTTAGGAAATGACTTTGCTTAGGAAAGAACTTGATAAGAGTTTATATTGAAGCAGATTTCTCGGTAAAAATATGTGCAACTTGCATATACAGTTCAGTTATTATTAGTCCAATATATTAATAGATTATTATTAATTTAATAATAATCTATTAATTAATACATTTATAATTGCTTTTGTTCAGAATAAATGAATTCAGATTTTAAGTATCGTTTGTGCACAGTATTTCCAGGCAATTAATGCGTTACATTTTGATTGGAATCCTAAGTAGTTTTACTTCTCAATTACTAAACAGAGTTAATGAGAGTGATTACTAAAAGAATGTATAAAATTTCTATTAGGAAATCGAGAAATTTCATACAGTTCGTGATAATATTTCATATATGTGTAAAGGTTCATAATAATGTTATATGGTACAATGCCAAAGTTAAATCTCTATTGTAAAATGATTAGAAAATTCATTGTAGAAAAATAGATAGGGCAAACGAGGTTTAATTCTTTCCGTTCTCGCACGATAGAAATGACAGATTGAAAAATTGGGCAAATCTTCGAAATAGGGAATGCGAATAATAAGATAACGATAAAATCGGCAAAAATAGCACGATGCGATTTGTACACGTAATGAATGTATAGATTGCTCCTATTGAAGCCCATTAATAGCTGGACATTGTTATAAAGCGCGAAGCGATCCTTGTCTCTTAATGGCTGCTTATATATGTACACGCGAAGCCATTGATGTGTAACACTTATTTGCTCCTCTGGTTTTCACTTATCGAAGCTGCGGCATGCATTGGCGGCCCGATTGATTTATACACAATATATTGTACAACGAAACGACAGAAATAGGTGACCAGACATTCTCGAGATAAGAAATAAACTAGAAAATAAATGGGAATATATGCTCTAATATCTAAAAATGAATTTAGTACAGTTAGATTTTTCAATTTTTTTTCTAAAATTATATTTTTTTTAAATATTTCAATTATTCAATGAGTTTAAGTGTTTTCTGATACGTATACATATATATCACTAAATGAATTATAATGAAAGATGTCATCTCATCAAACATTGTATTATTAATGATATTATTAATGTTCGCTTGGGGCTTTGAAGCGTTAACACATTGAATGTGTCACTATAGACATCGGTAACTGGCACTATGACACCAATGTGTCTCATTGATTTATGTATAAAATACGACCATTTATATCCAAGAAGTTATATATATCGTGAATAGAAAAATAATTAAACGGTGTAATAATTAATTTAATCTATATTCTATATATACATGTATATATAGAAAATTTCATTTATTTATGATAATATTAAATATATGACACTTTTAGTTAATTACTAGGAAAGTTGATTTGTTT
>NW_017259230.1:424713-452156 GCF_001594045.1 Atta colombica | reverse complement strand
CATTTGAGTCATTTATGTAGAGTGTAATACAAGTTCACTTTATTTCTGTAAAATATCAATTTTAGTATGTATGATCATTTTTCTTTAATCAGTTTCATATTTCTTTAAATAATTAGTTTACATATATATATATTAAAAACATATATATTAAAATACACATAAAATTCACAGAATGTAAATAAATAGAATTCTTTTATCTCGAAATTTGAATTATATTACTTAAAGCGGAAGCAAATACATTAGTGTATTTTATAAAAGCTAAACTAGAACAAAATCATATATTGCTCGCGAAAGAACAATCAGAAGTAAAAAAAAGGTGAACATTTCTCTGAAACGAAAATGTTTGATCATGCTAAGTGAATAATTGATTAAAATAAATAATTGTCCAAGAATGTACAATGAAGATTGTGATGAGGATAAATACGAATCGTACAATTTAAATAATTACGTGAATACTGATCGGAACGTTCCGCTATCTAATGCAAATTTGAATTCACATTTAAATAGATCCCGTATGCATCGCCGACTACTATTATCTCGTACTTGCTCTCATTTCTTTAATTCGATTTTCAAATCTCCCTAATAATATCTCAAAATAATTTGAATAATATGTAATCTGATGATATAGGCATGAATCAACTGGATCTCTTCATGTGAACTTTTCATGGCTAGTAATGAGTTTAAAACACATCGAATTAATTCAATAATACAACAATGAGTTTGAAAAATGAAAAATGAGTTATTTGAAATATGCAAGATAACAGAATTTTTAATCGTGAATGTCTCAAATATATTGAAAGTCTTAAATTGGATATATATATTCTTTCATAATTCTTTACTTCTTCTTAATACATAGATGTAATAAATACCAATTTTATATTTACTGCGAATATTTTCAAAAAATTATTTTAGAGAATTTTAAATATTCGGGATTTTTTTGAAAGTTTCAGAACATAAGATCTTCAAGGCTTTTCAGAACTTTCAAGAATTTTCAGGTGATATTTGAGGCGATTTGAAAGTTCATACGATTGAATTGTTTGAAAACTTCGAAAAGTATCGAACGTCCATCGCCATCCATGGTGGATGTAGCTGGTGCTCGTAAAACGCGAACCGGTCTCCAAACGTGGATCCAGTCGGTGTCACATCACGTCAAGTACGATATAATCGTCCAACATATGCCGCTAAGATCGCGCTCGAGAACCGAATCTGGCTCACCGATCCGTATCGACGGAAAAAATTAACGTTCGGCGATTTTCAATTAAATATATTACGAACAAAGTAAATTTTTCTTTAAGTACATGACATATCCCGCGATTTATCAGAGTAACACGAAAAACGCGATAAAAATATTTATTACTGATAGGTTTGCGTATTTTTCCGATTCATTGTGTTCACTAATAAAATCCATATCAGACTAGAGATTCAGATTCAGATTGAATTTGATCAATCAAAGCAAAGTTCATTTAATATTGGTTTTCTCTCTTCTGGTTATATTTAATCTCAATCTCTTATAATCTGATACTTAAATTTTCTAGCTCTAATGTCAGTTTTTACAAACGTAATTTAATTTTAACCTTGATTATTATATAATGATTTTTCATTTTTTCTAGTTTTAAGATCGATTCTTATTTTAAGACCGTCTTAAGTATAAATGTCTTAAAATAGTAATACAATTTTCTGATTAGTTCATAACATCTTAAGACCGTATTTTTATATTTATATAAGGTAATTGTCGCTATTAATGTGCCTTTTAGCTAATTTATTTATTACTGAATTAATTATTAAATATTGTAGCTTTAATTTTATCTGCTTGCAATCAATATTGATTTTTCAACTACTTCTTTTTCTTATAATATTTCTTTAATTTAAAAAATGTTAATTCTTTATAATGCTTTTGATAAAAATAGAAAACATGTTTTTGTCCCTATTAGTGAGTCCTCTAAGCGGCGATGGCCCTATTAATATGCCCTCAATTTGTATGCCTATCCATATTTGACTCATTTTAATATATAATTACTAAAACAAGTAATAAATTTAAGCTAATTGTTTATGTTAATATTACATAAATCATTATTTCAATTATATTTATTTCAAAGTACACTCATAACACAACGTTCTAATCTAATACAGGACACATTAATAGGGACAAGCTTAAAATCTTGCGATACGTATTACTGGATTCACATAAATTCCTCATATCTTTCAAAAACTATTTAAAATACTTTAATACTCAAAAAATAAAATATTATCTTCGGAGTATCGTATGCATTAATAATTTAATTTAAAAAAAAAATATTTTTTCTTATTTATTTGTTGCTAGTTTTCTTTATAACTTATCGAATACAAAATACACTAATAGGGACAGACACAATAATTGAGACAGTCTTACCTTAGTCTTTAATATAAAAATCGACTATGAATGCCAGTTTATGAATCAGAAGAAGTTAAAAAATAGATTGAGTCATGATTAAAATTAAACATTACTACATTAATAAAAACGAGCATAGAAGAGCTACATCGATATATTCTGTTCCTTTTTAAAATTGTAAAAATAGAATAAAATATAAGTAAGGTAAATGTATCAATTAGTGGACATATGACCCAATTACTGGACAAAGAGATGTAAAAATTTCAAATATTAAGCTTTTAATAGTACATGCGACTCAAAATAAATTTATTCTATTAAATTTTTATAAACAACAAATTTATTTAGAGTTGTACTTATCATTAAAAGCATAATATTAAAAATTTTTATTATTTCGTTTAATAATTGACTCATGTTCACTAACTGTTCACTAATTCGTATATTCATGTTAAAATTGGGGAAATACTATTATTCGTACTTATGCAATAAAATAAAAATCTGAAATATCTTTCTTAATGATAAATGGTAGTTATAATATTGTCAGAAATTATAACTATTCATTTAATAAATATCAGGATGTTACATTCTTTTCAATGTTACAATTACTTTAATTATTTTTGTGTTTAAAGTTTAAAGCAATTCGTTTCTATTGGAGAAAGGATGAGGTGAGGAAAATAGAGATGAAGGACATAACCGAACGTCTTTGTTGGAATTGAAATGCCGGATCTGGTGACTAATTGCGGTTGGAGTTGCACTATATCATATTAAGGATTTTAAATGCGGGCGTGTGCCGCGTGAAAAAGTCGAAATCGCCAGGTGTCGCGGGTATATGTATAACGGGTCGCATAAAATATCTCGAGTTGAAAACGCTGGTGCGGACAATAATGGCCGCATAGTAATATAAGCGGCAACACAATGAAAATGATCGAATAATGGCCACTATGGCCAGGCGCCCGGGGACTCACTATGGATCTCTCTCTCCTAGAATATAATAAATTCCAAATTAAAAATCGACCGACGCGGTCGGTGTGTGTTTCGTTGCGTATACGCACGCATACGTACGTATATACGGTCGGCGCGCATGCCGCGTAATGAAATCGGAGCATAATGAACGAACGAATAATACATCACGCCGAGTTGGCCGAGTTGGCGCTTAGGTGCAATAAATTCGAAATCGGCCAGAGAAGTCAATGAAGAGAATGAGAAAGTGAGAGAGAGAGAGAAGGGAGGGAGGGAGAAAGAGAGGAGGTAATATGAAATACAATGAAGCGATACAATAAAAAGTGCGAATACAACGGCTCGCGACATCAAGAGAGCGTAATGCCCCGACCACGTGGGCGAATTCGAAAACGGATCGCTCCGTGAATGTATAAATCGCATCGTTGCCGGTTCTTCCGCAACGTTCGACACCGTCATAAAACTGAACCGGTCCCGGTTTTGATGCTCTTGAACGCGCTCGCACGTATGACTGTATTAATATGTATTATCAGCCTCTTTCTCCTTCTTGATCTCTTTCTTCCTCTCTTTTGCCCTCTCTTCCTCTCCTTTTTTTCTTTTTCTCTCTCTCTCTCTCTCTCTCTCTCTCACTCTTCTCCTCTTTTTCTTCCTATTCCTTTCTCTTTCTTTCTCACTTGCTCACACGCTTCACGAATGGACCGGCAATTCTGAGTGTATAAGGCGTTATCATTCTAGAATCGCGCACTTGTTCGGTGAGAAAATACGGTGCGTCTTGCAAGATTCGCGTAGCAAATTGCGAGAGGAGAAAAGTTGATTCTTTCGACAATTTGTAGGAAAACGCGATATCCATTTGTTGTTAAATAACTTCGCCGTTCGATTGAAATTGTTGTAAAGATATTGATTCGAGATTCTCATCTCATATACAACTGTGAGATATGTTCAACGATATGAATATATCTTTAGCGGCCAAGTTTCGATTTCAGTTTAAATAAAGTATTTTTTAAACTGTTAGAGCGATAAAATCCTGTTATCCATGTTTATTAATTTCTAATATTAAATAACTTTATACTTGTATTTCTGTTTATAAATATTACGTAACTCAAAGATCGATTTTAAATTCTTACTTTCTTCCAGCTTTTGAACTTCCAATGCGATAACTCGAAGTTAAGATTACAAAACTTTCTTATCTGCATTCATTTCTTTTACACCTAATTCATCACGAATATTATAATTATGTACGATGGAATACTTATCGATTATAATATAATAACTTTTTGAACTTGTGTGAGTGAAAAAGATTGAAATCGTTGAGGAGGATGATATTTCTATGCAAAGTTCTAGCAAATCAGAACGGTGCAGCCTCGGAAGAGAGGTACGCGATGCAAAGCAACGAAACGGAACAGCAGATCTTATAGCTCCGTTACAACCGGCTAGTTGACCGATCCCAACGAGTACGACCGGTGATACCACACCCGCTCGAGTATTTCGAGCGGAATGATGGAGAGATAAGCGAGCGAGCGAGTTAGCGAGCTCACTTGCTCGCTGGTAACGAGCCTCCAAGTCGCGCTCGTAGACGACGCCCTCGAACCAGATGCCTGTTCTCGCACCGCAATTCGGCGCGACGACACGCGCCGGTCCGATATTTAACTCGGCAACCACGGCAGGTGGTGATTTTCTGGCCGGCCGGCCAGTGCGACTCAATAAACGGATCGCTCGCAGTTAAAAGCGCGCAATTTCACACACCGAGCAAAGTTTTCGGAGAAACATTAGGGGAAATATGGGACGGTTTTTTTTTTCACTCAAATGGAAATGAAGATGGGAGATAAGATTTTCTTTCGTAAAATCAAATTTGTGAGAATCAAAGAAACATTAAGAAGCGCTTTTTACTTGTAAAAACGATACGATGTTTATGCAATAAATTCTTGAATAGTAGTAAAAGAAACATTTTTAGAAGCAATATTTTTCGTTTCTCTCACAGAAATCAAAAGATATGTCAGTTTATGATATCTTATAAATATTGCGAATGTTACTTTAGCAGGATTAATAAACATGGATAAATTTTTAACAAGAAAATTTTAATGTGTTTCAAAAAATCTTTTTAAAACGATATTGACAAACTGACAGTGTCTTGTTTGAATTTTTACATAATTTAACCAGAACGTCAAGAATTTGTTAAAATCACTGATATGTCTTGATATATATTGTTAATTATCTGTAAAAGTATGTATAAAGAAAAGAAATAGAATATTTAAAAGAAGATATCGGTTATTCTAGTTTTTGTTCGATCAAAAAACAAAATATGTTACACAACAAGTATCATTAAATTGATTTTTATTGATATTATATGTGTGCGGTAAAAAGTCACGCAGAACATTTTACAAATAATATTCAGTGTTTATTTTACCGTATAAGATTGCCGACGAAAATATCAGAACTACTGAAAGTTCCAGTTACATATTGCAAATTATTTTTAAAAAATGTTACAGTTTCTTCTATATAAGTAAAATATTGATAATCAATAAATATTTTATTTTCGGTTACGGCAAACTTTATTTCAATAGATTATAATTTCCGATACGAATGCGTTATTGCCGGTTATTTCGAGAGATACATGCTGTGATTATATACACTATAATGCAAATTGTACGAATGTGTTTGTAATTGTAATTTTTAATGAATAATAAGTTATAAATAAAATATACATTATGTATTATATATATAGTGTTAAAAATAATCTACAATGTGGTATGTAAATGTTAAAGGAAAAATATTTAATCGCACAAACAGAACTGACCTTTCCGGAGAGAAATGATTTTCGGTTTTAGCGATACGGCAATTTTAGCGGTTTACGGACAATTTACTCGCTCCTATTTATCACACGCAGCGCGTAAACAAAGGATTATCTTGCTATAATTTTCCACGAGTGTCTACAAGAGATATATCCTAAATATTTTCCTCCGATAATATCTTCTCAATCCTGAAATATCTTTCTATATACATTTTACTTAAATACTAGTTGTTTTTAGATGAACCCGATAAGGATATTATATTTAAATATAATAATTTAAATGATGAATTTTAAACTCGTTCTCACGTTAGAATGTATCAAGTCTGCTTTAAATATTACATATCGCTGGATGGACGCAGATGTTCTGCTTTGCGTATTCAGTTCAAGAAGTCCTATATGCATGTACGGAAATACAAGAGGTACATAGGTACAAGAATATCGTATACGTATAAGAAATCGATCTATCGACGGCCCATGGTTCTTCGACCATTTTATGTCCGTTTGTATCAATATAGATTAACTTTAATCTTGCTTTAGCTTACCGTTATCTTTTTCTAGTTCTAATTCTTAGAACTAGAAAAAGCAACAAATAAAGAGTAAATTAAATTTTAAAGAGAGAGAAAGTTAATCTACATTCGTAGAAATGGACATTAGTTCCTTGCTTTCAGAGAGGTAAGCGCAATAACGACGTCGACAAAAGCGATGTATTACGGTGTGATCTTAATTACTGTTTGAGAAACGCACAGTTGGAATATGTGTACACGTTTGATAGAATATACCGGAAGCAATTAGAACGAACCGTTGCGAAAACGATCTTTATTCTCGTGTGATAGCTTCGCCGGAAATAATGAACCGACAACCTGGGAATGCGCTAAGGAATAAACGAATCGGTAAATCTTCCGTAAAGGCCGGGCTGAACCTGAATACGAGGCTGGCTTAATTTCAATGAAGATGTGGAAGAGCACAATGAAACAGATAAGCAAATAATTGCGCGCGCGTATAAGAGATCGGTACATATGTATGTACATTGGTACGCACAGAAAAATATCATCCCATTGCTCAGAAAAGTGATTACTCAATTTACTTTCTTCTTTTTAAGCAACGGTTTTAACAAAAAATCTTTTTTTGTTAACAATAATAATTTTTTGATAATAATTTTAAAATGTACTTATTACAAAATTTAGAAAAACTCATTATTATGTATTTGAAACATAAATTTATTTTTAAGATCATTATTAAAATTGATCGAAGAAGTGACATTATATATTAAATAAATTGAATTAATCTGTTAATTTAATTTAATCTTCATTGAAGTATTAAGTTTACTAAGATTATATACTCAGAGTATACTTTGAATAAATTTGATGCTTGTGATACACTCAGAAAAAAAAATCGTATCAATAATTATAAATTGTAGTGAAATAACATCTCAACTGTACTATACATATTATTAAATTTTATTAAAAATACTAGATTAAGTGAACTAAGAAAATATAGTAACATTAACTATATAATTAATTATAAAAATTAATATTATTATATTTTCTTAATTTACTTATTGTTCTTATTAAAGCTTTATAATACATAATTATAAATTTGTGTATGCATTTTTTATTTATTTTTGTCTTTCAAGTTCGAAATCAACCTTGCATCTTTTATTATTTATGTAAACTGAATGGTTTTCTTCTTGAAAGAAACTAAATTCCATTATGATAAGAATCTTCTTTTCTCTAATTACTTCAACAACAATGATTAATTAGTTACATGATATAGAGTGTTTTATTAAAAAAAAGTTTTTGTCTAAACTAGAAAAATGTAATTGTTATATCTATTTGCATGAAGTCTAAATAATTACTCAATGTAGTTGAGTCACTGTTTCACTATCAATTAATAGTGCCTTCAATTTGTTACCGTGATTATATTTTTATAACATTCAGTATTACTTCAGTTTCTGTTACTTTGTAAAACTAGTTACAGGTACTTGCAAAAGTTGTCAAATTTATAGAACTATTTCGTTTTCTCTCAGTGTGGATTCGAGGATCTATGAACTTTTGAAATATTTGAAACAAATAATTATTATTTGCGTAGTACGTATACTTTTCTGTATATTTGCGATCTTTGTTATCTCGCGATGCATTTTTCCTGAGTAATTGTTTTAGTACTTTTCGTACGTTAACCTCTTAATAAAACACGTACGAAAGTAACTTAATGAACTATGCACGAAGTAAGGCGTAATTGGTCTCAGTGCTCCGAACATTGCGTGAAGTACGGTTGTGCGTGTTTGAAGTTACTTTCATAATTGCATATGCGAAAGGTGAAAATAAGCGAATATTTTTATGTATTATTACGATAATTATGATATAAGTCGCGATCTTAATAAACAAATTTAAGATCACGCTCAACAAGCGCGAATTGTTCCATTTAATATCTTGAGTTTATTATTCTCCATCCTATGCGTTCTTTGATTTATCCAAGAGAAACGATTATAAAATCGATATTCAAGTCGGCAAGTTATTGACAGGCAATAACTCATGAATAAAACATTCGTTAAAATAAACGTTAACGCACGAAATGTGAACGTTGAGCACGTTCAAACTAGTCGCGCTTTTCAATGCTCGATATTCGCTAGCGGTCACGTGACTCTCCCTTATTCGAGTCGCGTCGTTCCTTGCGTACTATCCTTACTGCTTTTTTTCTTGTCGCCAAATATTCACGTGCGAGACGTGAAGATCCGACGTAAAGAAACAGCACAATTAAAAATAAGTACGTTAAAATCGGAATATTCTAACAATAATATCGTGTAATAATAATACTGCATAATAATAATATCGCATGCTAAGATTTTAACTGTATACGATCAGATAAATATCAATTTAAAAATATGATGTAATTTTATGAATATTTCTGAATTTAATTTTCAAAAGTTGCAGTTGCAGAAGAGAAATATACCTTATGCTATTTGCCGCGTTTCCATTGACGCGGACAAACGTAGAGATCATTTATAAGTCGGCGAATATTAAATTGCAAACTAGAGCGTTGATAGGAAACTGTGTAAATTTTAGACGAGCGTCGTCGCGGTCCGACTATCGAAGGATGATGGATTTGTCATAAAGCGAGAAAGAACGTGACGGCGCAAGCAGCGAGCAGCGATGAACGGCGCGGTGGCAGCCTGGCAGCCGTATTTCAACACAGCGTATTCCGCCTTGGTAGTCCAGGTTCTCTGTTTGACAAGTACGCGCGTATTTTGCGGCCGTGTCCGAGCGCGTCCGACGGAGGCCGATGTCGACCGAAGAGCCAGCGGGCCGCGAGAAACTACGAGCGAGAGAGCAACACGGCGGCTGCGGTGGCCGTGCTCAACTGCTCATGCGCGTAGCAGAGTATAGCGGAGCACTAGTGATACTAGCAGTGCGTACTTTGCTGGTGCGTATGTGTGTGTGCGCGTGCGCGCGCGCACATATAGGACGGTATATCGGAAAGCATACGTTGGTGTATAGTAGTGTACGCGAGAGAGTCGGTGCGCCTCTCGGCCGTGGGCACAAATCGCGAGTAAAATGGAAGCAGAATTTCGCTGCGAGGTTGAGGTCCGTCGTTGAAAACAGGTGAACATGGGAAGGTCCAAGTTTCCCGGGAAGCCGCCGAAGACGGCCACCAGGAAACGGATCAAGGTGCTGGGCCAGCCTGAGGCAGCGCAGAACGATCCGGTAACTGTCGCCGAAAACATCTACTACGGACTTTCCCTGTTCAACGAAACATTCGGCGACAACGAGAAGGTGAGGGGGAAAAAGGTCGTCGCGTTGAGGCGTCCGCCGTCGCTATCCGTTGTCGCCGTCACCGTCGCCGTCGTTTTCGTCGTCGGCGTCACCGTACCGTCATCGTCCACCGTTGCCGTCGTTATCGTAGCCGCTACCATGTCGCCGCCGTTGCTCGGCGAGGCCGAGGTCGCGTGAGATCGACGAGCGTCGCGTCGCGCGTCGCACCGCGTCTCGCCGCTCGCGAGTTGCGCGTATTGTCCGGCTCCGGCAAGCGTCACGAGGACACGCACTCGGATGGACTTGCGATACGCAGGCCGACGACGAACTTTGGCGCGGCGTAGCGCGCGGGTTAACCTATCGGCGGTGATCATCCGCGGTGATAAGTGATTGTCCAACGGCAGGTGCACGACGCGTTCGCTTTGCGGTCTTTACTTGCCGTTCAATGATTCGTTTCTTAATTTACCATTGCCTCCCCTTCCGTATGTCGATCGAGCTATACTCATTTCTATACATTTTATCCTGGCTGCTTTTGGTACGGAGTATGTCAGTGACGTATGCCTTCTGCAATTCTTGCTCCATAACTTCTTATCAATGGGAAGAATGTAGGATTGTCAATTTTTTTTTTAATACGAATAAAACTTTGCAGAAGGCAGATTGTCGTGTAGATAAAGTAAATCTACTTTATAGTCATTTGTTTATTTTCATGGTTTGACAATTTGTTTGTTCACTGTACAACATACATACATACATACATATACAAAATATACACGCTTAGATATAATTATACTATGATAGATTATCATTGTCGAATAGTTTGTTATTTCTAATACTCATCTAGGTGATTTTTCTTTAGGAACATCCACCATTTCACGGATTTAGCACTAAAGAGGCTAATCTTTCTGCATCTTATATAAAAACTCAGCAACATGATGCAGAGAAGACAAGCGATAAATTGCCATCTGTCACAGTCGAAAATCTTGCACCACGGTCCAGCACGAAGAAGGATGTTATTGATATTAAAAATTCTCCTACAGACATCGAAAATAGCACAGAAAAGTTTACCAATTCAAATCCAAAACCAGTTAAAGACATCACCCGGTTACAATCAGTTACAAATCCAAATACTAAGCATTCAAAGATTCACCGAGCAAAAAGTCGTAAGAATTGCAAGAACATTAAATTTTCGAATTATTTGAAAAATCCGGTGCTAAAATCAGTGAACAACATCTTAGATCAGCATCAAAGAACCAGACAGTTACGTAATAGTACTGCAAAAAGATTACTTCAAAGGGCGAAATCTGGAAGTAATACACGTAATTTAGTAGTGCAATCAGGAGAGAAGCCTAGCACAGTGAGAAAATTTGTTTTACCCGTTCGCAGCGTGCATTCGTCAAGAGTTATAAAACCAAATAAAAGATTTATCGAGGAATTGGAAGAAATTTCTACTACAGAGTATAGCGAGAATGAAATTGGTGTACACGTAAAAAAGACTAAATTAAATCCAGATAAGCTTAGCAACTTGGAATCAAAATTGAAAGGGAATACTGTTAGTAAGTTATGTACAAAATTTAAAGAGGCAAGAAGCAAGCCAAAAAGGGTGATTCAAAGTGTAAACTCCAATGCTGAGATTATAACTCAATCAGTAAAAAATATAGAAAAATCAGCGAATTCTGTACAAAACGCACAAATATCAAAATCAGCTCATAGAGAAGTAAAGAAATCTCATACTGTATCGTGTAAGAATAAAGTATCAAACAGCACATCCGACAATTATAATAGTAATCAAGAATGCTCACAAAACTCGAGCAGGACGACACAAACTGTGAAATCAACAATTTCCAGAAATCAGAAACAGATTTCTATTCCTACAAAAGTTCTTCCCGATTCCAATGTTCCACACTTCGAGTCTTCCAGAGTTCAGACGAGATCAGGAACTCAAAATGAAATAGCAAGCGATTTAAGTAATAATCAGGTAAGCTTTAACAGTGGTGCAGGATTGACAGAAGGTGGCTGTGCAGAAATTGAGAATCAGCTTGGACATGGTAATAAAACTGCGGTTAATACATTGAACAATTTTGAGACGGAAAACAATTTATCTGAAAACGAAAGCGAGCACAGCAATCAGGAAGGCGAGTCACCCGATTTTAGCGGAATGAAACTCAATGGTGGAAAAGTTATATTAAGGAAAGCAAGATTAAAGTTGGACAATAAGTGTCTAGCTGGAACAGAAGGACCATTTTCAACAACGAGTACCAGTAACACTATGGGAGGAAGCACTAATTTAGGTACATATTACACTTTGTGACGATTTTGTATCTATTTGTTACACATATACTTTCAACAAAAACTATTCCTAAATATTATTGATTATTTTTCGTTGTAGGATTAACAGGTACTATAAAATGTGGTGTTTGCGGAGCAGTGCGATTTTATCGATTTGTGAAACAGGCACGCAAATTTGGTATTCACAGTTGCGAATCTTGCCGAAAGTTTATAAGCAAAATGATCAAACGTCAAGCTTGTGCTAAATCCTCAAACAATGTTCTTCCCATTCTTCAGTGTCATAAAGGGGACGGTTTGTGTTTAGTCCCACCTGTTGTGAGGAGTCAACAATGGAATCTCATGAGATGCGTTTATAAAGCCAGATGCCCGGCGTGTTGGTTGAAAATGTGTTTGAAATGTTATAACATTCCACCTCCTTTAAGAACTGGCTTAAACGCGTTGTTACCACCATTAATGAGAGACCCTTTAAGTATTTCTTTGCCACTTGGTCAAGACGAGGATGGTCAAGGACAAAAGTTATGCTCGTCTAAACTCAGTTGGCCCGCAGAAGATAGTTCGGAAAGAAATTTATTTAAGTCTGCTATGAGTTGGAGAAATTTTGAAATGGGACATAAGACGAGTTATCAGGGCACTGGAGGTTTTCTCTATACAAAAATAGATAAGTGTAAGACAAGTTATTTTATAAATACTTTTTTTGAAATCGCGTTTATTTGTATTTATGATGTGTTTTATTACAGTTGATTCTTCAATGAGTATATCGCCTAATAAGAAACGAAGGAAAAATAACAGGATTAAAGTAAGAAAGAAAATTAAAAATCCAGTGGTCGCTTCTTCGTCTGCCAGCCAACAGTCGCAACCTCTTAGACAGAGACTTGAGTTGAAAGGACCGAGAGTTAAGCATGTTTGTCGAAGCGCTAGTGTTGCACTTGGACAACCCATTGCAACTTTTCCTACTGTAGACGCGAAAGAAGACAACGAACATGGTAAAAACATTCCAAAGACAGTGAAAGAAAATGAGAGAATAGAAAAGAGAGATGATATAAAAGAAAAGGAAATACAAAAGCATAATGAAGATAATAATTTAAATCTTAACGTTAACACAACACAACAGTCTCATTCGAGAAGAGGAAAACCGCAACAGAATGTGTCAACGTTGCACTTTCCAGTGGTAAGATATTTTTCAAGTATAATCGAGAAGAAAGTGATCTAAGTATAGCCATATAAATATTTATTTGTCAATGACATATACTGGATGAGAGGTTCTATTTTTCTTGTACGACATCTATAAGTTGCTTTTTTGTATGTAAGTTGGTATTCCGTTTATTTAATATAAAACTTGCTACAAACTTAAATTTCGTTCATAAATTAATGTGACATAAAATAGAAAGTAAAGTGATGTGAATAATAATATATTTGTTGTAGGTGTCTAAGGCAGTTATGGATACTGTATATACAGTTTCCATAGATTTCTGGGAGCAATACGATCCTTCTGAGGTCGGAGCTAAGGGTTTTGCTCTTATCGGTTCTGAACTATTTCATATACCTGCTATTTGCTATTTGTGTGGAAGCGCTGGTAAAGAGCCGGTAAGTAATAAACGTATGAAATATCAGGTATAGAAGGATAACGAGTGGACATGTAATAGTAACATGCCTTCTTTTCGAGAACTATCAATATAATTGATCCTTCTTTACAGCTGATCCACTGTCAATGCTGTTGCGAGCCGTACCATGCCTTCTGTTTGGAACCCAGTGAATGGAACGCTTGTGCACAGCCAAACTGGTGTTGTCCCCGGTGTACGATATGTCAGTCCTGCCATCTCAGATCCGGTCCGAAATTATCCTGCATTCGTTGTCGTCAGTCGTTTCATCATTCATGTTTGTCAAAGTCCGGTGTTAGCTCCAGATTGTACAGTCCCGATCGACCTTATGTTTGTCAGAGCTGTATTAAATGTAAAAGCTGTGGTAGCGAGGGCGTCAACGTTCACGTTGGTAACTTACCTCTCTGCTCTATGTGCTTTAAGTTAAGACAACAAGGAAACTATTGTCCTTTGTGTCAGAGATGTTACAACGAGAACGATTTTGACACAAAGGTGAGTATGTACATGAAATCTTGATATAAAATAAGTTCACAATCGCAAAATTTGTTTCATATTTGCAATTTATATATTATGATCGCACACATTCTTTTAGATGATGGAATGTAGCGAGTGTTCCTGCTGGGTACATGCCCGTTGTGAAGGCCTTTCCGATGAGCGTTACCAGATACTTAGTTACCTGCCCGATTCGATCGAATTCACGTGTAGCCAATGCTCTTCCAATTCGAGTTCCTCTATTTGGAGGAATGCCATAGAAGCGGAACTGAAGGCGGGTTTCATCGGGGTGATAAAATCTCTAAGTAAAAATCGCAAGATTTGCACGGCTCTCAAGTGGAGTCCCAGAAAGGAGTGCCTTTGCAGGCCCGTTTTGAGTGTAAGAAAACTTGAGTTTCCTGAAGAAGACAAAAATGAAACGAACTGTACAAAAGAAAATGAAGAATCGGAAGAGTGTAATGGTGACAAGTCCATAGATATCGACTCGAGTTCGGGTGCCAATTACAGGGATGGTATGAATAAGCCTGATTTAGAAGAACATTCAATAGATAATCCCATTAGAAAAGGTCTGCGACGACTACGACAGAAATTCCATCTAAAAGAATGCTCGGTTAGGGTGAAAAACTGCGTTCCGAAGGACTCTCAAGATAACGAGAAAAAAGACTTGACAAATCAAGATTCATTAGTTTCTTCAACTTCAACCGATGTCACGGAATGCCATTGTTCCGAGCAGCAAATCATCGCAAGACCCTCGCCCACTTTAATGTCTGTGAAACGTAAGGTAAACAGTAATGAATATAAATCGTTATTACAATTTCATTGTGATATGATGCACGTAATCAATCGTGTCGGTTCAAAAGATCTGATAGAAACGTATCACGAGATTCTACAAGAAGTTTTTCCATGGTTTACTCCGAAAAATTTTAAGAGCAGCGACAACAACGCTGATACGTTAATGCCTACTAAAGATGTTGGCGAAGACATTGCTCTGACGACAAAGTTTGACGATCCTATTCTGGAGGCATGGAAGGAGGAAGTGATGAAAGCACCGAAAGCAATCGCAGCAAAAACGGCGAATCTATATAATATTCACGTCGAGGACAGCAGATCGTGTTGTTTATGCAAGGGTTTGGGTGATGGGCACGAGACAAAAGAGGGAAGGTTACTGTATTGTGGGCAGAATGAATGGGTACACGCGAATTGCGCGCTATGGTCAAACGAGGTGTTTGAGGAAATCGATGGCTCACTGCAGAATGTTCATAGTGCCATTTCGAGGGGTCGTTTGATTCGCTGCTCCGAGTGCGGTAAGAAGGGCGCGAGCATCGGATGTTGCGCGAAGAATTGCAGCAATACTTTTCATTTTCCATGCGCGAGGAATGTCGGACTCGCTTTCAATGACGACAAAACTGTATTTTGCATCTCACATTCGAATACGAGTCACGTCTATAAGTCTCTGCAAAACGAGAACGAGTTTAGTTTGAAACGACCGGTATATGTGGAGTTGGATCGTAAGAAAAAGAAATTTGCCGAACCCAACAAAGTTAAGTTAATGATAGGTTCTTTGATGGTCGACTGTTTGGGCACCGTCATTCCGGAATTCTCTGATACGGCTGAGAAGATAATACCATGCGATTACAAATGTTCTAGACTTTACTGGTCCACAGTGAATCCTTACAAGATCGTGAGATATTACATTAGAACTTATGTGCAGGTATATATGCCGGACGTCTCGTCCGACATGGAGAATAACATCACTATCGATCATAGCAAGGAGCAGGAGAAAGATGAAGTACCGACAGATTATTTCGCCGTCAAACAAACTCTAGATGCGCTCATCGATTTCGTGTGCAACAAAGAAGTTGATGAGAATTTAGCGGAGCAGAACAATACAGATCTTTTGCCGCCGGAATTGAAGGAGGCTATATTTGAAGATTTGCCACACGATCTGTTAGACGGAATTTCCATGCAAGACATTTTTCCAAAGATGTCGTATGAGGATTTTTTAGCCATGGATTTAAAGAATGATGGCTCTTTCAGCACGGATTTATTCAAGGATGATATGTTGTCGTCAGAAGTCGAAGAGACGATAAAACCGTCGGAAAGTAAGATCTCCAAAATAGATTCGTCTCTGTTGGAATTAGGAGCGCACAATGATCTCTGGGTACGATTGGAAGCAAAGACTGCGATGCAGGATCTCATGGACGACTTATTTAATTCAAAAAGCCAGAAACGCGGCGGTAGAGAACTGAAACGATCCAAATCAGAGGTGATGTCGAACAATCCGCTGATCGTCGGCGGTCAAAGGCATCATCAACGTTCCTGCAGTCTCACATGGAGCTGCAAGCTCGACAACACTTATGGTTCTAACATAAAAAGACGGAAGTTGCCCCGAAATCCATCCAGTACCAAGTCCAGCGAAACCGGTCTTATTGTTCTTGATGCGCAAAACGAACGTACGTCGATGTTTCATGAATTGAGAATCCCGGAGAGTATTATGGTCACTGTGGGAAGAGGAAACACGCCTAACATACTATCCGATTCTGTGCGCGAGTTGAAATATTGTATTGAGGACTCTGCTGGATTAAATCGCCGCGTGTTACCAGCCAGGGACGACGTAAAGGAACACAAGAGGCTGCTTTGGCATCCAAGACAGCAGCAACCGCGAATAGTGCAAGTCGACGGGTCGGTTGACGCTAATAGTGCCAGCGAGTGCAGTTCACCAGAATACAATGCCGAAGAGAAAAACGCGAATCTTCAAACATCTGAATCATTATCGATCCCGCAATTAGACGGCATTAATGATGAGCACTCGTCTGATGCGAGCGAGTCAAGCTCGGAAATGGAACTTGGCTTATACGCGCGGCCTTCAAATCTTTTACATTCAAAGCGTATCTTTGGTTTCATCAGATCACATGTGTCAAGTAACTGTGATAAAAAAACGAAGAGTGGCAATAGCAACTTTATAACCGCACCAACCATTAGATGTACCTCGCACAAAGCGGAAGTCTTGTTCAAGGAGAAGAATCTCAAAATGAATCTGCAGATCCCACAGGTCGATGGTGCAGGCGATATCTCGAGCGACGACGAGTGCGTCTCGTCGCAACATATGATGACGCATGAAAGGTTACTTCATACCTCATACGAATCATCGCCGTTCGAGGATATCGATGTCACTTGCAAGAGATGTGGCCTCACGTATCGCAACGAGGAGAGTTACAATCGTCATCTGAACAACTGCGATACTATGATTACTAGTGATAGCGACTCGGAGACCATGGACAACAAGCTGGCATCGCCAGAATCGGGGTTTTCCCCAAACATGGGTTCGATGTCATCGCAATTCATCACGCTTTCACCATCTGAGGGCCACACTCTAACGACCGATTACTCAGATATTCAAGCGACGTCACCCATCGAGGCATCCGTGGCGTCGCCTCATCCGAGTATCCAGATTGAACCGATTGCCCAAGCGATCATTACGCCACAAATTCATGCGACGCATGCCACCGTCGAGACCGTACACCAGACAGTATTAACGTCCAATGACGTGATCGTACAGACTCAATACACCCGTAGAACCACCACTCTGCCGAACCCAGCAGTATTACCTCCTCAGGAAAGCACAGTGCAGATAACGGAGATCACAGATCCGCCGTCCATCTCCAGCGACTCAAATGCTACGGCGCATGGTATCGTGAATACACCGATGAGTTCGCCGGACAGCACGAGCTCGCAGACCGTCCCAAGTCCGGAAATGTCACCCAGTTTTTCGTCCATGGGCGTACAAACTGCGCACGAGTCTATGCAGACGAACGCACAGATCACCCGAACCTCTTCCAAGAAGAATTTACGGGTAGCCAAGCCTAAGACCAAGAACATCAAGCCACAGCAACATGTTTTGAAAAATGTAATACAGTCGCCGCAAAATATCGCGCACAATGTCAAATTTCAACCGACAACAATGTCAAACGGTCCACCGGTAATCCAGTTACATCAGACCACCCCGAGACCGCCCACAGTAATCCTTCAGCAAGTGGCGTCACCAGGAATTGTATCCGCTTATGTGGAAGCACTGCAGCAACAATCTGGTCAAAATTTACAATACATCACGACAATAGGTGACGGGCAACACGAGACCGGTTTCAAACCGCAGCTGATCGCTGCAAATTCTTTAGTGCCAGGCACCTATATACAAGCACCGTCCACCGACAATCTGCTGCTACAAAACGGTGGTATATCGATATTGCCGAGCGTGCAGATTGCGCAGACACAGCCTACTGTATTAGGTACCATCATACAACAACAACCCAATGCAATCCAATGTGGCGTTATATCATCGGAGCAACTGCTATTGAGTTCTACGCCTACTCTGGAAATGTTTGCCGATCCAACCGGCGGTATGTTTGTATCGAATCAACCAATGTACTATGGTCTGGAGACAATCGTTAGCAATACCGTGATGTCGTCTAGCCAATTCATGACTGGCACAGTGCCACAAGTATTGGCCAGTAGTTATCAAACAACAACACAGGTATTTCAAGCATCTAAGCTGATGGAGCCTATCGTGGATGTACAAGCTATGTCGGGCGTACCTACTGTAACAACGATGCAGAATGTATCGAGTATGCCGAACATATCTGGTATGCCCAACATAACTGGCGTATCTAACATAGCGAGTATGCAGAATGTGAGTGGCATGTCCAACATGTCTGGAGTACCTTACGTGGTGGTGAACCAATCGGCGCCGTCGTTACCACCAGCAGCAGCTCCGGTACCATCACCAGCACCAACATTGGCATCGGCACCGATGCCAGCATCGGCATCAATACCAGCACCAATGTCAATACCGACACCAGTGTCAATACCGACACCAGTGTCAATACCGACACCAGTGTCATTACCGACACCAATGTCAATACCGACACCAGTGTCAATACCGACACCAGTATCAATACCAACATCAGTATCAATGCCAGCACCAATATCAATATCAGCATCAACGCTAGCAGTGGAACCAATTGTAACGCCACCACAAATCAACATTTCCGCCACATCTCCGGAACGAGCTTATGGTGGCATCGCGTGTAACGTCGTTACACCGGTACCGTGTCAAAATGCGACCATAGAGCATCCAATGGCATCGATTCAAGTGGCAGATGTGTGCTCATCGAATGCGACGTCGATAAGCGCAATGACACCGACAAAGCTATCATCGTCGGCGCCACCACCGCCACCTCCACCACCTCCACCACCACCACCGCCACCACCACCACCACCACCACCACCACCACCGCAACCAACATCACCACCGCCATCAACACCTCCATCGTCGCTACCATCGCCGCCATCATCAGCACTACCACCTCATGCAATGCCAATGATACCTCGTGTCGCTGTGAGACCCAGTCCAGTCACGCATTTGGTTCAGGCGAATCATGGAGCTTGGAAGATCACTGAGCCGTTGTTCGGCGCGGAGCAACCGATGAACAACAGTGTGCGACCATATTTCGATTCGAAACACGTATCGGAGAACACTAGCATGATCAAGTCTAGCATATCATCATCTAAGATACCACCTTTATCGAATCATTATGTTACGCAACGGAATCTAGTTTTAAATCATAAGTCAAATCACGATGTAAATAGCATACATAAAAGCTATAGTAACGGTATCGCGTTGAATCCGAACTCGATGAACACATGCATCAACAATAACAACCCAATCATTGTTTCTAATTCCAATTCCGTGCAAAACAAAATTACGATGCCGACGAATAACATGCCGACCAGTAGACCGATGAACAGGGTGCTGCCAATGCAGGCGGTGACACTTAAGCAGGATCCAGCAAAGAAAGACGATTTGGCGATTGAAGAGCCGACGAAACCGGTAATCAAGCCAGCCGAACCGGAAATCGTAGAATCAAAGAAGGAAATCATCGAGCAGATCGTGCAAATAAAAAAACCTGAAACCGCACTCAGCAATATCAGTGACAATATCAAACTGAATACAGAAACTATAGAGAAAGTAAAGGAGAATCTCAAATTGGAACTTGATAAGGAGAAGCTACAAAACACATCGTTGAAGATAGTGCTGCAGAAACAGTTACAGGACGGTTCTTACAAGATCACGCGCAACATGAAGGCGGTCACTCAGAGCAAAAAGACACCACAAGTAACATCTGTGGAGATATTACCGTCAAAACAGGTGCCTCAGATTGCGTCATTACAACTGTTGCCGATCAAAACGTTTACGCTCAAAGCGAACAAATTCGAGGACAAAGTGAAACCTATGGACGCGAAAGTGAACATACTTAAGGCAAAAGCGCCACCCGTAGCTGTCAAGAAACCCAGAATAGTGACGAAATCAATCAGACCGCTGCGAAACAATCCGCAGCAGAATCCGCCGCAAATGCACAATTGCTCGAAAGGACCGATCTTAATGTATGAGATCAAGTCGCAAGATGGCTTTACCCATACTGCCTCGTCTATGACCGAGGTTTGGGAGACAGTGTATCAGGCGGTACAGAATGCGCGCAAGGTTCACAACTTGTCTCCTCTGCCTCACAATCCGTTGTCCGAGGGTCTCGGTTTGGAGAATAATGCGGCTATCTACTTGATTGAACAATTGCCGGGCGTCAACAGATGCAGCAAATATAAGCCCAAATTCCATACGTTGGAGCCGCCAAAACCCGACGAGATGGAAAATGAGTTGCCGGCAGCGTGTGCCAACGGAGCGGCACGAGCAGAACCTTTTAAAGGCAGGAAAGTACACGACATGTTCAGCTGGTTGGCGTCGCAGCATAGACCGCATCCTAATATAATTACAATATCGGAAACAGAATCTAGGTAAAATTCACCACCACGCTTATATAATGTAAAGACAAAATTGCTATTTTATAATTGTTTTTTGTAAATTAATTCATGTGATTTCTGATATTTAATTATCAATATGAGTTTTAATACTTTCATTTTAATGGTCTTGTGCATCATCGGTGTGATATATTTACATTTTTTATTTTAATAATCACATATCGTTTTTTGATACACATTATATATTGAATATAAGTTATACTTTTTTAAACTATAAATAAAATCTGTAATATGAAAAATAAACAAGTGCTATTGTTAATAATTTATTTAATAAAGCATTGTGACGAATACTGTTACAGGCGAGCCGTGAGTACCAATTTGCCTATGGCAATGCGCTTTAGAATACTTAAAGAAACATCAAAAGCATCTGTTGGTGTATATTATTCCCATATACATGGTAGAGGACTGTTTTGTTTGAGAGATATCGAGCCTGGTGAGATGGTCATTGAATACGCCGGTGAAGTAAGTAGCAAACTATTCATATTCACATATTAGAAGATCATGTCACTTGTAATCGGTATCGGTTAGATAGAGATCCTATAATCTAACAGAGATTCGCAGAGCAGTCGACAGGAGTTGAGTATATTGATAAATATATTGATAAATTCAATATGACAGCTACTACGAATTACTCCAGCCAATTAGAGAAATATATTGATCACGTGACACTTTGTAAATGTCTGTTACACTATAGAGTCTCTAGTATCTATTATTATTATTATTATTATTATAACCATTAAAATTATTGATTATCTTTAGGTTATTCGATCTTCCTTGACCGATAAAAGAGAAAAGTATTATGACAGCAAGAATATAGGCTGTTATATGTTTAAAATCGACGATCATCTAGTTGTTGATGCTACTATGAAGGGAAATGCAGCTAGGTTTATCAATCATTCGTGCGAGGTACGGAAGATTTCTTTTTCTTTATTTTTAAAACAAAAATTTACCTATTACTACAAATTGACAAAAGCTTTTATTATTATCTAATAACATTATTTTATTTGTATATAAATATTTTTAAATATATAAAAATCTAATTATTTTAAATTGCACTTTCTATAATTTGATTATGTAATATATAATATATATAATTAAACATTACGTTAATATTATTATAATCATTACGTTGAAATATTTGATAAATATGTATTATACGAAAATATGTATGTTATAGCCAAATTGCTACTCGCGAGTGGTGGACATACTAGGTAAGAAACACATACTGATTTTTGCTCTTCGTCGCATCATTCAAGGAGAGGAGTTGACATATGACTACAAATTCCCATTCGAGGATATCAAGATCCCGTGTACTTGCGGTTCTCGCAAATGTCGCAAATACCTCAACTGAGACTGCGTATATACAGCTTATCTTAAGCAGCTGACCGAAGACAAAGAAATAAAATATGTGCTATAATTGCGCGCGCGCTTTCGAATAGGATTCATTTTATTGAATGTTATTCATTTTACTCATCATCAAACTATTTTCAGAGATTGCAGCTTTTTATTACTATATAAAAGAACATAGATTATACATTTTAAAGATTAGAAGGCCAGACGTAATACGCGAAGCACAGCGATTACGATGATGTTACTTTAGACAGCTACGTTCCTGTAGTTGATTTAACGGGGGGTATATTTACACATATACCTATAGCAATAAACCATTCGAGTATCTCCTGCTTTTGTATCCGACAAAGTCGTGCGTTTTACTAACGCGCTTCAGACTTGTGAAAGTGTTATTTTATTCACGCCTGTGCTTTCTCGCACGACTTTTAGACTCTACGTATTATCTACTGTTGAGGCTTAAGTGTACAAGTTATCTTACACTTTACACTAAATGCGAGAGCTCCTTATACGAGAGCGCATAATTCTTGCATGGTATGGATCTCTCGATGCTTTGATCGGATTTCAAAATAAACTCTTTCTCTTAAACGAAATTATTTTTATCATAAGGATAAAAATGAAAAATAATGCTGCTAAAGTACTACGAGAAACTAACGGATTTTTGACAATGATCATAAGTTTTCTTTTTGAAAGCTATTTACATTTCTTTCAAATATCACAAGATAAAAATAACGTAAATATAGTGTACAAAAGATCTTGTCAAGCACGTGAACATAAAATGCGCGATAATTGTATATTTAGATGATTTGTAAATTTTAAATTTAGTGTACAGTGTATGACTAACTTCGTGACATTTCATGTCTGCTGTAGGGCCAGATTTCAAATGTTTTTGTAAAATATGTAATTGTTAGACTAGATATATCGTCTTTGATGTAAGTACAGCAAATCAGTTTTAACTTAAGTTAGGAATGTAGGTATTAAGGAGAGAGATAGAGAATGGCAAGCGAGAACAGTCTCCTATAGCAGGATATTGTTCGAAGGTATACCTACTTTGGCAGACATTGATACGATTTTGTTTTATTGTTCACGTGGCATCATTGACTAGAGGATATTTGCTTTCCAAAACTATTTATTCAATGTAAAAATGAATGGCGCGAGTTCGATATTATTTGTCCTCTCTTTTCCTTTTTGTACATTTTTTTAAATATCGCGTCTATATTTGTGCTTCCACCTTGCCAAGATCATATTCATATTCGAGTTTATTATCCGAATTCTATTGTCTGAATTATATGAGACACGACATTTTGTTTGACGAGTATTGAATAGAAGCGTTAACGGTTTTAATAATCCTTTTAAAAGAATTTTTTTTAATCGAAAAATCGGTTTGTTCGTCGGTCAAATCGACGAAGATTTATGCATTGTTTGGGATAAACGTCTCCGGACATGTTTCTCCGGCGAACGTTTGTGATATTTTCCCATAATGGGAAATATATTAGAGATGCTTTTATAGGAATATATATTTTACATTTTTACGGATATATATATATATGTACCATGTATTCCGTACCAATACCCTTCTGTGAAGTCCAGTTTTGCCTTACTTTTACATGTACCTACGCTTTCACCCGGTGATAGATTTAGATATATATATTTACGCAAATGATATTTTATATTCGAAACTAACAACCGCAACGGCGCATGGCACGGCGCCCTCCGATACAACTACATCGTATTTTAGCGCGATTAATCAATTTCTGCCGAGGTGGTAGTCCCTTAAATTTTGGTGCTCCATGGACACCGTTAAGTGCACTTTTCATGAAAAAATGGCCTAGAGTAAGAGATAGTAAGGTTGCAGTGCGGAAGTGTTTGATAATAATAAGAAATGCGTTATACGAAGAATATTGATCGTGAATTATTTAAAGAGATAATATAAAGGGGTGAAATGGTGGCACACACATAGGAGCGCATTATTTGAGCACACGAATAATGTCAGACGTGCTGCGATTTTAATCGGCCTGGTTTGGTACAAAGCGCATATGCTGAGTTGTAAAAAGTTATAAAATCGCGGGAAAACGGAAACCTGTTCTGGTCACGTGAAATTGCCATCTTTTAGATATTTTGTGAATCTTTTTTTTTTTTTTTTAATATTATAATTATCGATAATTAATGACTATTATATTCGAGGAGATGAATATTGTTAATATAATGATAATTAATTTTAATCTGTACATGAAAAGTAATACGACTAGTAAGGATGGTAACTTACTTGAAAATATAACAATGTTAGATATTTTATTGATATTTATTGATTATAAACGATATGGTATTAGGGTTGACGAAAAAGTACTAATGTAAACTGAATGATTTAGGACCGGTGCACATATATGGTAGTCACATTGATTAACGCGGATACAAGGATCAAATCCTTTTTTTTTTTTTTTTTTTTTTCCTAACAAACAAGCAATCGTGTATCTTTAATTTGATTACAGTCTTCTGATTGTTACGCTAGAATAATCGGATGTCAGAATTTATTTGGGCTTTACAAGGTGTATTCTCTGTAGGCATACATACCATGTAACTCGATTTTTACATTGCTCTGTATTATGATTATAAGCTGTAAGCTATCCATCATTGTCCGATTTCATTTCTACGTTCGCGAATAGATTTAAATTTTTCAGTACAGCGTTCCCTTTTCATTATTTGTATCATCGACGACTTCTGTAAAGTACCCACTCGAGTACTTCAGCAAAAAGTATGGAACAGTTTAAACGTATGCTTGTAGCGGAAGATTAAAAGCGTATGTGAGAGAGTGAGAGAGAGAAAGAGAGATTTACTTGTCTGCTAATAATCCTTACCTGATGAATTCGGACGAATATCTATCAGGTGCTTTCTGGAACATACTCTGTGTCTTTTTAAACTACTCTTTAAACTGCGTAAAAAGGGTGTATGACCCTCCTTAGAGAGTATTACGCATACAGCCTTCACTATGATTATGATTATGATTATTATTATTATTATTATTATTATTATCGCTATTAATTATAATCTATACACACACAAAAAACGAGAAAGAGAAAGCATAATACATCACTACTCAAGTCACTCGTATTTGGGCATATTAAGCACCGTTTGTTTATTACACCCATCAGCACCTTTCAAAAGTAACGCTGCGTGTAAAAAAATGATGAACATCCGAAGAAATGGTACGATGAATAAACTGTTTAATAGTTTACTAATAATTAGAGGAAAAAAAATGATACTAATGTATAGATGTAATAGGTAGATTGTTTCTCTCTGACTTTTACGCATGTTTTACCTCTCGACAGACAGATTCGCTTCGAAGTTCGAACGATTCGAATCCGAATGGACGTCGCATTTCAGCGTTGCGTTTAAAATTGCGAGTGATTAAGTGATTTCGCGGAACGTGACGAGCGCGCGGTGTGCGTTCTCACGACGCGACGGTTTCGGCGCATCATCACGCTAATTGCGATCTTTCATAATTGAAACTTTGGTCTCATTGCGCTCTTTAAATTTTTTTTTTTCTTCTTGAGAAAAGGATAAGCTGAGAATATTAAAATATTACAATTTAAGCAATTAAAAGAGGGAGAAAAATTGAAATATAAAACGCTTCTTAAGACGTGTATAAACCTACTATTCTAATGTTTAAACAAAGTGTAGAATTTTGAAATATTGTACTTGTTTAAAAAAAAAAAAGTAAGAGGGAAGATAAATAACAATTATTGACAAACTCGACGATGGTATGAAAGAGAAAAAGAAAAATTGAAAAAATTGTCTGTGATTATCAGTCATAATAATCTTTAGGTCGACATATTTTTTAGAGAATATTTTTTAGGAAATTACAAAATTTATGATATATCCCTATTATTGATATGATATTGGATCAGATCATGTGCTATACGCATAATAATATTAAAAGTGAAATTGAAAAAAAATGAATGATGAACTGTAAAAGTTGCAAACTGTTTAAATAGAGTTACAAATAGTTGAGATTCGATGGCTGTTGTAAAATATTCAGTGTTTGGACAAATAATTATTAAAAAACTATTTATAACTAATATCGAAGTACGATAATATTATTATATCGCATATTACAGTAGCGTTTTTATCCCTTCTTGCGTTTACATATTTATGACGGATATAGGTTGTAGAGAAAGAGAGAGAGAGAGAGAGAGAGAGAGAGAGAGAGAGAGAGAGAGGAGAATTTCGATAAATGAGGCCCGATCATGGAAACCTGACTCGCGATTAAATGAATGAACGAATGAAGAAACGATATTATGAAAACGAAGGAATGGGGGATGACGATAACGGGACGGATAGGGGGCATTTGCCACACGTTTTTTGCGTGTAAATTATCGTTATCAATCCATCTACTTATCGTAGAAAACTTATGAAGTTTAATCGTAATATCTACATTAATCAGAAAAGGTACGCGTACCGCATAGAAAAAGAACACATAGCTGCTTTCATCACAAGACACGTACTCGTACATACACACACACAAAACACACAGATATGCCCATGTTTTGTAATTAAATGTTTTGTTAGTATATATTATACGAGAAAATTAACAAAATAAAAACAGAAGTGGAAATATGAGAGAAACATGTGTGTGTTGTACATTTTACCATACGCGATGTATTCCTCTCTTTTGTTTTATAGTAATTTGTGTGTGTCTATGTGTAGTAGTAAATCAGCATCGAGTGTACGGCACGATTACAGTTTGATGCCTTCTTGATATCGTCCTCAAATACCAAGTTCGCTTAAATTAAAAGAACATGAAAACATGCATCATGTCAATTTCTCTTTAATGTTGAGGTCTTAATTTAATTCTCAGAATTCAACTCGAATCGAGGAAAATTGTATATATTATAGTTAGAGTCACTTCAGTCTTTATTATATTGAGGCTTCTTGGTATTCACGTTGCGGCAAACAACGTTTTTCATTGTTTTTTTTTAATATATGCATATATA
>NW_017259230.1:422111-424613 GCF_001594045.1 Atta colombica | reverse complement strand
TATATATATATTTAAAAAAATTATTTTACATAACTCTCTATTTTGTGCTTTGATTGAAAGTCTAGAAATTAAAAGTGAAATTATCAAAAAATATATTGGAATTCGGATTGAATATAATCAACAAGAGAAGTCAGTGATCCGGAAGACTTCTGTGTAACAAAAGCAAACGATATAGAAAGATAATTCTGTCTGTCAACGTTTATTTTACAAAAGACTTGAAGATTGAATCTTTTATACGGCAAGACTCGCAGAAGTAATAATAGAAACGTGTGCTATACCATCTCATATAATTATGGGAACGTGTGAAATCCGCGGATTGCTACTAAGGAATGTCTCTTTCGCATGCGAGATGGACGCATTTTCTCTATCACCTTTCCTGATTATTGCCGCAAATCCTCAACAAAATCGCATGCACGCGCATACGCAGCCTGGAGGGAACTCGCCAGTTCGTGTATCTCGTTAACCTCATCGGTTTAGTTAATGTTTCTATCGAAACATTACATTTAATGCGGCGAAGAACCAAAAGGATTCTACACGCTTCTTAATTATATAAAGAGACCGATTCTTCTATCCATCACTTGGCTAAATTTTTTATATGTAGTTGAGGTTGATAAAAAAATCTTAATGGATATGTCTCAACTTTACAGTTATTGATTTATGACTTGAATATAATAATAAGAATCATGGTAAAAATCATTAATCTATTTTTTTTATAGACTAGGCACTTTTAGATTTTGCTTTATCAGGAAAGTTGCAAAGCTGGAAGGTGCAGAAAGGACCTAAAAAAAAATACGAAAAAAATTAGTAGAAAAAAAAATCGTAAAAGTTGAGCTTTTCTGAGATCATGCTTAGTTTGATCAGCATAATAAAAACAACCACACATCAAAAATTGAACCAATTTGAGATGTCGGTTTCTTCATAAAAAGTGTACAGGAAATACGTTTGATTGCGTTCATTTTACTTCAATCCAAAGATCTCTATTTCCATTGGAAACAGTATACTACAACCGAATTGTGGACTTAGAAACCAGTAAATCATTATCAAATATCGCCGGGCGCACAGTTAACGAATGATATTCAATTCATTCTGATTGTAAGATCGTCTTAAATAACGTCTTAAAATGCAAATACAGTCCTCTGGATTGGTTCACAACGCACCTTAAGATTGTTAAAGCGATCTTAAATATAAGAATCGACTATAAATACCGGTCAATCTTATCGCTTTGTCTCATTCTCACGAGCGATGGGCGATGAACGACGCGGGAACGCACTGTGTTTCAATCGACAACATGTCGTTGTAGGTCGTGTTTTATGCGTGTGAAAATTTTTCGCCTTGCACGTGTCCGTACGTAGGTACAATTACGTACACGCGTACGGTCGAGTCACGCGCAAACGGCCACAGCAATGCGTCACGGACGGCGTAACCGGCTGCACTTCTCTGAGGAAATACGCAGCGCATTTACGCGCGATGCGTCGACGCCGCCGCGCCGCGTGGTGAGCTTACTCATCGAGTAAGCAAATAAACGCACACGATCAAACGCAGGACATTCTATGCGCGTTCCGCTTAATTCGACATGGCACCGTGTATGTATATCAAAATTGATCAAAATCACTCTGTTTGGAAAAAAATTTTATCGAAAATAACAATTCTCATACTTTCGTACGGTTTAATCAAAAACGCAATGTATTTTTTTATGTCACAATCAAAGTGTTAACTTTAGTAAATGTATACATTTAGTCAAAATATATAATAAATGTATACACTGACTACAGCAGGCTATAATAAATGTATACATTTACTGAGTTAACACTTTGATTGTGACATAGAAAAAAATATAATTGATCGATAAAAATGATAGAGATAGGATGCGAGAAGACTGCTGGTCTCTGTCTCTTCCTATTCAACGATATGATGTTAGACAGGAAGATCGATCGTCTTCACGCTTCCTTTCTCTTATTTTTATTGATCTAATTATATATTAGTATCTATTAATATAATATATTTAACTATATTAGATATAATATTTATATGCGATTCATGTTATTCTATGTTTTTCCAAGGAACACACAAAAGTCAATCAAAATGACTTTGTTTTAACTCTTAACATTTAATAAGTCAAATTTTATTAAAAAGTCATTTTGACTTTCATAACGTCAAAATAAAGTTTTCACTTTTTCTCGCCTTAGTGCGTTCCGTAAATTTAAGAACGTTTTCCGACTGCAGTTGTGCTCAACCTAATGAGCACAGTACTCATCATTATGAAAATTTTTATCACTTTTATATAAGATATTCCAAGTGTTAATGTGTTTATACAAGTTTTTTTATACAATATAAAATGCCTCTCGTCTTCGCTAGTCGAAAAAATAGCGATTTTACTTACTGTCTTACTTATTAATGATTTCTTAAAAACAAATACCGGAAGCCATATTTAGACAAATTTCATATTATTCCTTGTAAAATCAAGTTTTATATCTCATTATTTCAAAAAATTGTTAAAAAAAA
>NW_017259230.1:407786-422011 GCF_001594045.1 Atta colombica | reverse complement strand
TATGTATATATATATATATATATATATTTTTTTTTTAAAGGCTTCAATTTTGAAGTGGAATATTTCGATTTTTAATCCCGCTCCGGGTATTGAATTTTAAAACACATATTCAGGATACTGAAACAAGCTTATTCTGTAAGATTCAGAAAAATCTAAAGAAAATAGATTTTCTCGGAAAAAAATGTCCTTAATCATTCATTGAAGTGGGAGAAAAGATATGGTGATACAACTCCATTGAAACGAACGAAGCGTACTATGACGTACATATTAGATGTACATACAACACCAAGGAAAAACTATTTTCACTTCTCGCCATGGCACTAAAGATAACAGTTACAGAAAAAAAATCTAAAAATTTTGAAAAAAAAGCAATAAAAATCAGTTTCTTTCCAACCCTAATAGTAGTTGAGTTTTAAAACACATATGTTCAGGGTACTAAAACAAACTTATTCTTTCAGAAAAATTTAAAGAAAATGGATTTTTTTCGGAGAACGTTCTTAATTTCCGTACGACAGCATTTAACGATAACACTAAAGAGACGTTAATTTAGGCTAATAATATAACATTTTTTCTATGACAAATTTTTCAAATATGTTAACTAGCTGTGGAACAGAAAGATTCTCGGATTTTTTGTTCTATAACATAGT
Organism: Atta colombica; assembly: GCF_001594045.1. NCBI lineage: Eukaryota > Metazoa > Arthropoda > Insecta > Hymenoptera > Formicidae > Atta > Atta colombica. The sequence goes on along the minus strand of NW_017259230.1, from coordinate 421,364 downwards.
TAATCGACAGACTTAAAAAATTTGTCGTGCAGCAAAAACGGGCAAACATAATATTAGCTTTATTCTGTTAAGGAAAACGAAGGAAAGATAAGAAACTTGTATGTAGAGAGATTTTGAATGTGCTCTTCAAATGAATTATTTATCATGACAAAAAATATATGATAGTCTTTCATAAAAAAATTAGGTGACCATTTAAATGGCTATTTTCAGTATCGTTGGATTGATGAAAAGTATCTTTTTGAATTGTTTAATTCTTCACAAAGATTTTCCTATTATATACGTATGTACATGATAAACTCATTTATCAAGTTAAAAATATGAAAGAAAAAAAAAATAAATCGGAAAATACACATGCAAAACCTTTCGTTATGAATACATAACTTTTATAAATACATAAAATTTATAAATATTTAATAGTTAAAAAATAAAAATTATTTGTTCTCTCGTTGCAAGCCAAAGAATCAACCTACGCGAAATGTTAATTTATTTAAATGTTAATTTATTTACTTGATTGCAATCTCGACAATTAATTTTCTTTTTCATCTGTACGTCAGACAATGTGCGCAAGTGATGCAGTTGTTTTAATTTTCAGATAACAACGCGCCTGCATTTTGGCGCGACGTATGGTAGAACGTTCTACATTTGTTTACACGCAAATTATTTGCTTTGCTTACCAGTCGACATAACTCACATCATGACGGATTCAATGGAACGCTCGTTAAAACGAATGCAGATTTGATGCGCCACGTTCGGCGGGATGTTCTGCATCTCATTCAGGCGTGATTTACTCTAAAGACCGTACGCGCTTTACGCATCCCGACGTGAAGCAGATCAGAAATAGCCATCAAGCAATACACGCGCGCGCGACGAATGAAGGAAGAATTATATTTGATCGAGGAGGAAATTTGATATGAATCTTAAAAATAAAAAAAAAGAAAAAGCAATTATATGCGTGCATAGACTACAGAAATTCAAAAAATTCAAAATTTTCAATTATTAAGCAGATCGTCGATCCAATATTCATTTGCGAATTCAATACGAATCTATTGTCAATGTATTGAATATTTATATTCATAGATTATAATAATTTATCTATGGGCAGCAAGTTAAAAATTATAATTAGTGGTTTTCACTGCAATGAAAAATCAGTGTTAGCTGGGTTGAAACAAAATCAGTAAGAAGCATTTTTGAGAAAAATATTTCAGACAAAAATATACTATCTGAATGAAATTATTTTAAAATCAATGAAAATATAATATTATTTATCTATTATAAGCTTATTTCATAAAAAATAGAAAATTTCTAATCTAAAATATATATTATGTTCTTTACGATACAATATACAAAACGATATCTTATCAGTACAAATGTGAGTTTCTTTTAGAGCCATTCATTTTTTTCACCTATTTAAAGTGGTTTAAGAAATCCTCATAAATTTATGGATATCATTTCAAGCATCTAGAATAAATCTGACCTTTATTTTAAAAAGTAATAAAATGAATGAAGAAACAGAGGATATTTCGTTAAATATATGAGTAACTTGCACGAAATGGATATCCAGTACTATACCGTAAGGGATTATTAGAAATATAAATACAATGTATTTATATTATCACTGATTTATATTAAACAAATGTATTATGAGCAAACGATGCATGTGCTGTTTTAATATATATTTGTTAAATATAAATGCCGTTTAAAATTGCCTGCAGTATTTACACGCACTGCAGCGTATTTTAAAACCGAAATATATTAGTAAACATCAAGTCATATCAGAAGATATTCGCACGTTTTAACGAAAAACTGACATTTTGAAATATTCGTTATAATTTATTACGACATATTTAGAATAAGCCCAAAGGAATCTACATTCACATACTGACATTTCTTATTTAAGTATATGTGTGGAGCTCTAGATTTACCTCCTGAAGAGAGACAGATAAGAATAGATAAGGAAAAAGAATCATCTAATGTATATATCTGAATGACAGTTGCCTGTACAATCGAGCTTTCAAAGTTGTACACGAATTTTTCTTTTAAATTTTTCCATTATCTCTATTTCAAATTAAATTCAAACTCCGAATTTTTAAAAATATATTCTCTTTTTCAATTCCAAACTAATATAAAAAGAGTCTTCAGCCTGATGCAATAGAAGAGAAATAGACGGTTTTTAACATTTTTGTTAAAAATGTTCAATATCATTTTAAACAATTTGATTAACAGTTGAACGTCTATTATACGATAAATCATTAAATTCATGGGTCTGCCAATTTTTGGTACGGCAGCTTCCTCGATCTTTTATTTCTCTCTCTCTCTCTCTCTCTCTCTCTCTCTCTCTCTCTCTCCCTATTCATTTAGCTATTTATCTTTTTCTGAATCTGGCAACCGATAGTCGGAACCGTCGAAATTACGCGATGACTAGTGCGCCAAGAAACGCGCGCACGCACACAAACGTATCCCACGTTCTTTTGCCCTCACTTTTGCCGCGCGAATGCGATCCTTGCCCGTTCTTACGTCATGACTCTCCCTGTTCCCTTCGCGCAAGCGGATCTTGCTCGAAAGCGCGCGGCCGCACGTTCGTAAACGCATGTATACGCGCGCGCACGCATTTGTTTCCGCGGAACAGTGAATAACCTCTCCCAGCAATTCTCACATACGCGCGCGCGTGCGTACATATGCATTAAATGAGCGCGCTCGGAAATCAGACTTTAACCCCTTCCCTCTCGGCTGTGCGCGGCCGACGGCCGACGGCCGTTCCCACCTCGCCCTTCCATCGCTCCCGCCGTCGCCGTCGCGCCCCGCTGCGCGTTTTCTCTGACGATTTCAAGAAAGCTATACACTGTACAGTTCCTTTCTGTCGTCCTGCCGTCGTCATCCCTCCTCCTCCTCCCGGCTTCGCACAACGCCACACGACGCGACTTGGACTCCATCGTCGCGTGGTTTGCCTCGGCAACGAGAGTCCGCGTGTGTTTCCCCTTCTTTGACGATGACTCCCGCCTTCCTCTCCTGTTCACTGTTCACTCACCCTTCGTCTCTCCCACAATGGTCACAATGCATTCGTGTGTTCAGGAACGTGACTATGGATGCTTGTTCTCGAGAGGATTTTTTGCGATACGGCGGTTCTCTCGTTCAGTTTCGATATTAAAATAATGGTACTGTTATGTGCTGACATATTTTAGGTCGATATTCCTAAGCTTCTTCTTAGTTGATGGCTCCTGCTTCTAGAATGTGCGGAGATAATACGGCAATATTCCTAAGCAAATCACAAAAGTATTGTATTACCAGCATCTCAAGATATTACTTAAGATCTTAAAATAAGAATTAATTATGGCCGATATTCAAAGTTAATATTCTTATATTTAAAATTGTCTTAAGTACAGTCTTAATCAAGGAACTGTATTAGCATCTTAAGAAAATATCTTAAGACATAACATTGATTTTCATAAAAATCGTTTATGGGATTTTCTTCTCTCATCGTATATACAAAAGTAACGGAAGATATTCACATACGTGTAGGTGCCAAACGTAGCAAGAGAATACTCAGTATGATTACGGTGATCATCAGTCCTTTATTGTAATGGGCTTTCTATAATAAACTGTTACCTAAGCTTTAAGTCAAGTTGTAAGAAATTGACCAATCATAGTCGATTATTCTTCTCATATTCGACTGGGTAATGGCTTATTGTAGAAAATCCAGCTATTCATCAGGTAGCTGTCCTTTTAGATTTATTTGCTTTTTTCTCAAAGTTCAATTTTGTTCTTTTTAATTAGCATTTCAATAATGTCTAAAATACTACTGAGTCAATTTTTACGGAAATTTTTTGCATCTTTTTGCAGGGGCACTGGAACAACAAAATCACAATAACATCAATATATATGTCATAATTGATTGGAAAGTGAGTTTTAATAATCAAACTTGCAGCTATATATAATATTTGACATCATTTTGATGTTATGATGACTTGTGGAGTTATCTCAAGTATATATGCTATGCAAAAATATTTCAGAAATCTTCACATCGGTCACCAACTAGTTTGAAAATATTTAAGGACAAAATCCTCAATTTGTCAAGCTTGTCCTTTATTTTCTCTAAGAAAATATGTTCACCGTACATATATAGATATGATAAAAGTGGAAGCAATACCACATGAAGGATAAAAATACTAAGTTGTAATAAATAATAAATTATGAATATTATGGCGTCCACCTGTCCTCTCTTTCTTTCGCTGCGTAAATTTACATATGCTGTAACGAAAAGCGGTGTTCGCGGAGCGTCGTAGTCTACATACGTCACTGTTCTCGCCAGCAGTGTTAGTCACCTCAAGGACGTTTGTTGTAATTGGGATAGGTCGGACGGAACCGTCGGTGCAACGAAGAAAGAATGTTACGCGTACGCGCGCGCGCGCGATAGAGAGAGAGAGAGAGAGAGAGAGAGAGAGAGAGACAGTCATGCACTTCAATGTACAGTAGAAACCAACAGATATTAGTGGAAGAGAGAAAGAGAGCATGGAATGATCGACTTGGGTGAGGAGGGGTGAGCGGAAGAAAGAAACGCGCGCGCATGCGCGAGGAAGAGAGACGCGATGACACGAGGACGATGAGAGAGAGAGAGACGAAGAAGGAACATCAAGCGTGAACGGTGGAGATGGAGAAGGAGAAGGAGAGTGGCCGAGCGTAGGAGCAGGAAGGAGAGGAGGAAAGGGCGAACGAGACTCCGTACGAAATACAAATGCAGTGGGGGAGTGAATCCGCGCGCCGGTGGTGCTAGTAGTGCTACGATCGACTGCTACGTCGGATCTGGTCAGGTCGAGTATCTGTAAATGGCTGTAAATGGCGTCTAGCCGCGAGCGCGAGCATCGGCACGTCACAGACTCCTTTTTCTCTCTCTCTCTTTCCTTTTCTCTCTCGTTCGTGGCGGTGAGAGCGAGCTTTCCGCGCGCGTAGTTGCGCGTAATCCGCGGTGAAACAACGTAAACGCGTCTTGCTTCCCGTTTTCTTTTTTTTTTTTATCAGTACGAAATAATAATCATCGGAACGTGTGCCTGTGGTATCGTTGTGCGATCGCGAGTGCGTGCATCATTTACAATCTCTCTCTTTTTCTCTCTTTTTCTCCCTGCCGCTCCTGTTCCCTCTCTTTTCTCCCTCCCTTTATCCCGCCTCTTCTTCATCCTCCGTTCCATCGCTACGTTCGCAGGTTCGCTACCTGTCTCTTCCCCCTCCCTTTCTCTCGCTTGCCGTCAACGACGTGCCTGTCGTCATCCCCGATTCTCTCCGCGCGCGCGTTGTGTCTCTACTCCACCGCGGTTCGAGGCACAATCGTGGATCTTTTCCTGGTGTGTGCGCGTCAATGCTTAGTGGCGCCCTTGATCGAATTCGCGTGCAGACAACATGGAGGAAGGTGCGGTGGTGCTACGATAGTGGTTTCCAAGCGAGAAGAGTGCTACGCAACGACAGCAGCGCCGTCGTGCTGTCCGAAACGACGAGTGTATCAGCTCCTATCGTCTGCTGCTACTCCTTCGCAACTTCCTTCTCCTCCACTTCCTTGCCCGTCGTTCCCTTCGTTTCCTCCTCCTCCTTCTCCGTCATTTCCTTGCTCACTTCTTCCTCCTTCTTTTCCTCCACTTCTTCCTCCTTCTTTGGCGACTACAGCGGCGACGAGGCGACGACGATAGCGGTGGCGGCGGCGACAGCAACAGCAACGAGTCAAAGCGCCGGTTTCCTCGCCTTTGTTCGAACCGGCGATCACCGCGTCGCCGTGGAGCCTACAGGTAAAAAAAATGTATCCAACATTTTACGATTCTTTCGCCCCTCTTTTTGTCACGTTACCAGGTACGAAATGCATCTTATTTCCTTCTCCATCTCCCTTCTTTCTCCTCCCTCTTTCCTCTCTTCCTCCCTCCTCCAAGCTTCTTGTTACAGGAGTCGACCATTGCGAATCGTGATGGAAATGTTTATGCTCGTAATGAGGGAGTTGTTACCCTTCTTATCATTGCGCGAAAGAGACGCGACTTTAACCTTCTATGAACTGTTTTTATGAATGTCGAGAATGAGATTCGAACGATTCTCTTTTTGTTCTTTCCTTGCCAAAAATGACCTTCCTTCTTCGGAGAACTAGGTCTATTCTGTTTATCTGGGTCGAAAGAGGGTATTTAATATTTGCGAGGATGATCCTGCGCGGCTAATCGTTCGGCATTTAATTAAATGATATTGCTCTACTCTCTCTCTCTCTCTCTCTCTCTCTCTCTCTCTCTCTCTCTCTCTCTTTCTCTCTTGCTGTTACGTAAAATTGGGATGCGTGTTTTTAAAAATACAAGGAGAAATGATCATTAGATTTTGGATACGTTTACCCGCCTCTCGTGTGTTTGTCTCGCTCTCTTGTTTAACTGGCGCGTTTTCAAAAATAGGTCACTATGGCACCTAACGATGTACATACATGTAGCAACGTGTATTCCAAGTTAATAATGGCAAACAAATACATTATGTTACCTTGAAGTCACAGGACTTGTTAGAGGATTATGACGGATAAAGAACGCTTACAAAACGACTAAAGGTTATTCCACCGATGTTGAACGTTAGTGTCGTGAAAGTCAATCAAACGAGATATTGTCAAGCTAGCGTTCCTCGATACTTGGAAAATCATGTGAAAAAACTTCCCGAAGAGTCAATTGATTTTTATGTCTCGGAATGAATCGATTTTTGCTTTTTTTTTACTCAGTTTTATAGAAAAATAGACTGTACATTTCCTGATTTTAGCACTTGTGCTTCTTTAAAAAAAAATTGAACATATCAGCAACTCTTTTTAACTCTGTCAGTCTCTCTCTTCAACTCGATGCTTAAATAAGAGAGAGAAAGAGAGAGAGAGAGAGAGAGAGAGAGAGAGAGAGAGAGAGAGAGAGAGAGAGAGAGAGCGATATATTTTAAATTATTCTTAAACACTTAAATTTATAAATTCTATCAAATTATGTCTAATTTGAGAGATATAGATATAGATTTTGAAATGTTTTGTGTGAATTAGAAAAACTTTCCTTATTTTTGTAAATCATATTTGTAATTTGGATCAAAGATTAATTAGAACAACACATTTTTTAAATAAAAAAAAAAGAAAACTTTATAATTCACATATCACAACTAAATTATGGTTATTCATACATAACATTTCTCTCAATGTATGTGTAATTATTTCTATAGATCGCCATTGCTTTTACTCAATATGTCGTTAATTGAACTAAAATAATGAAGTTGAACAATTTAACTCAAGAAAATGTAATATTAAATTTGTTTACTTTAAAACAACCAATAAAATGAATTGATTCACATTTTGACACACTGAGAAAAATGTTTGGTTGGATTAATTAGAATTCTGATTGATTAAAATGGGCGAATTAAAATTATTTGGTTAAATTTATTAAAATTCTAGTTAAGATAATCGCACTTCTGATAGAAATAATTAGAATGTTCTAACTCGTCCATTTTCAATTAGATTTTTTTCTCAGTGTATATATAGAAATTAAAAATTAACAAAATGTTAAAACTCCAAGGATTGGATTACTATATTGCTTATTGATATTTAACAGTGAATAGAAATGAGTGAAAACTTTACAAAAACTTTACAGTAAAACACTATTTTTATCTATTTTTATTACGTCTATGCTCGGTTCAATACTTACTTTCGTTGTGTACACCCCCCCCCCACACACACACACACACATTCTCACACATACATATTTGATTTAAATAAATTTCTCACCCATTTCGTATTACAATCTGCGTTCTACCTGACATTTGCAACGCTCGCGTGCACACTATTAGGTAACAACTCAATTTCTTGAATTAAATAACATTTTATTATTATTTTTAATGTTTTTCATGTGTGTCAAAATATAAATTAATCTATTTTATATTAATTTTTTTAATTAATCAGTCCATATTAACGTCTTTAGTAATAAACTAAATTTGAATTAATTTCCTTAAGTTAAATTGTTCAACTCTATCGTTTTAGTTAAATTAACGTTATATTGAGTAATGACGATCTATAAAAATTATTGAAAATGACTCAAATTAGGTATAATTTGACTTAACGAATTTAACAGTGCATCATTCTTATTTAACATTTGATAAACAACAAAGCAGTGACACTCGCGAGCGTTGCGAAACCGAATGGAATGCACTGTTGGTCGCCGAAAGCGATTTTGCGGAGAAAATCGCGGAGTGGATTTTCTTCTCGCATGGATATACCGCGGCTTGTTTCGCGCGCGCGAAATACATCCCTCGGGAATCACGAGCGACGCTTTTGCGAATCGATACGCTACTTCGGCCAGTTGCACGCTGCTGACTTTTTAACGTGGTGCATCGATAAGAGAGGCCCCCGGAGGGCATTATTATCGCGTGAATGCGCGGCGCGAGCCGTCTCGTGTACTATAATATTTCGCGACCTGGTGTCTTTGTGTTGCTTCGTCGCCCAGGGTGAAATTTCCTTGTATAGAAGGAGGATGGAAAGAAACGAGAAAGAGAGAGAGAGAGAGAGAGAGAGAGAGAGAGAGTCCGATTATTTTTCAAATATTTTCCTATAAACTACTTTTACACATCCTACACAGATTTAAAATGCACAATTAAAATTGTAAACAATAATGTAATCCAAACCACCGGTCAATTTTATATCAAAAACGGAAATTACAATTTGTTTTATTCTTGGCGTTTGATTTTTTAATCTTGGTTCGGAATTACTTTGAATTACATGATCAATTTTGAGTTTTTAGGCTTAAATATTTAATATGAAAAATTAGTGGAAATTTATATATGTGCACGATATTGATGTAGTAGTGTGTAGTGACATATCATTGACACGTAAATTGTATGTATTTAGATCTTATTGATTCATTAATTCATTAAAATAGACGATTTTAAGATCTTTTTAATGCCAATTAGCTCAGCGTGTATCTACACGCTTTCCACCGTGTGTTTCTTTGTGTTTATTTTTATTTTTATTTTTTGAATTATAACTCGTTGGATTTTCACAAAGGAAGGATTCGATATTCAAATGTTGACCGTTAAATGCGAAACGAATTCCTTAATTCTTACTTACAGTACAAGAATATGACGTATCTATCAGAATGTCTGAAAATCGCGCAGCGTTTGAAAAAGAATCGTGCAATTTTACTTGTCGATGAAATAAATATACTTTCACGGGAATGTTGATGACAAAAGACGGTAAATGAAGGATAATAATAATAATAATAATAATAATGATTTTAATAATTAAACAAAATAGATAGATTCTAGGAATAACAATGATTTTATTACGAGCTAATTATGAGTTAACATCTAAAATTAAACATACATATTCACCTGCAACCAAGTAAGAAGAAGTTCGTCTTCCTACATTCGCACGCAGATCGCACCGTAGATCGTAATAAGGAACGGAGTCAGGGTCGTTGCGTGTTGTCAGCCAGAGTTCTTTGTTTAGGAGAGAGATCAGGAGACGATGATCCCCACGGCCAAGTCAATCGGGTCGCGTTGGTGTCGTCGTAAAACGCGTCTTGTCGTCTGTTCGTCAGTCGGTCGATCGATCAACCGAGAGAATCAACGATCCGCGAACATGTGCTTCGCTCGTCGTTGAATCGCAGATAAGGTCGAGAAGGAAAGGGAAGCGCGCGTTAGCCGTTACGTCGATCGCGTTGCACGCGTTGCGTAAACGGCGTAAGCGGCGTAAGCGGCGTAAGCCTCGGCCGATTCCCCTCTTTCGTATCAAGAATTATTGCGTGCGAGAGTCGCTTTCGCGTAACACAATGGGAAAAGTTCACTCTTGCGGATCGTGTCTCGTTGCGTTGTCAGCGATTGTATCATTGCCGTTGATAACACGACGTGCGATGATCCTGAATAAAAATGTAACATTCATTTATTGTAATGTATTATATGATTTACATACATTGTAAATCAGTCCTTTTCTGCAGTTTTAAAGTGAATAACGTTTACATTAATATATTCATTTAATAAATAATAAACAAAATTGAGAGTCAAATTTAATATTTTTTCTTTAATTAAATTGTTTAACTTTATTGTTTAAATTAACGATATATATATAAGTATATTCATGCGTTTTTATTTCAATTAGTGTTTCAAAAAATGTCTTAGGATGCTAATACAGTCCTTTGATTGGTTCGTGACATCTTAAGATTATACTTAAAAGTTAAAACTTTTAGTCTTAAATATTAAGAATCGATTATATGAATACCGAATACCAGTCATTGAGTAGAATCAATGGCAACTTACAGAAATGATTAAAACTAACTCAAATTGAGTAAAATTTGATGTTATGAGTTTAACAGTATAGATATCTAATCATCCTTTTTTGTTAAACAAACCGTTGATCGAAGTTTATCTGTATTAGACAACAATTTTTTTAATTTGACAAAAGATAAAAGAATTAAGTATATCACATTAACACAATGATCTTGATAAATGTTATTATTTATATGATTTTATTATATAATTTCTAGCGATTACGTGCACAACGTAAACAATAATAATACTGTAAATATTTGTATATTCATGAAATGTAAAACAATTTTATATACAGGATGTTCCAATTTACGATTCAAAATACTGCAAAAAGAAAGTTCTCGAAAAATTAAGTAAAAAGTTATTTGTAAATTTTTTACTTTAAGCAGTTAAGACAATAGCAGTTGAGACAACAAGGGCTTAAAAATGGTTAATTACAGACTATACGACGGTCACATAGTTTTAGTCAGCGCTGTTGAGTGCACATTTCAGCGTGCTCAGTAATAATGCTCAGTAATTCACAGGTAACCAGACGTAGTCCGTAATTTAAACTTATATTATTATTTAAACTTATATTTCAGAAAGTATTGTTTAAAATAAAAATTTACAAGTAACTTTTTTACTTCATTTTTCCAAAACATTTTAGTTTTAATAATATAAAAAAGTTATTCGTGAATTTTGAGACACGTTGTATACATAATCTTGAATATACATATTTGAAATTTCTGACGCTTGAAAACTTGTCTAATTTATTAAAATTATTAAAGACTTCTAAAAAAAAAAAAAAATCTAAGAAACTTCAAATGAAAATTCCAATAGTTTAAGTGAAGATGTAAAAGCGCATCTTGATTGTACATTTGAAAACGATTTCGTTTTATTATAAATAAATAAATAATTTTAATATAATCTTTGTTTAAGTAAAATAAAAAAAAGTTGTCAGGACAGATTTAACACGTATTCACGTGCATAATCAGTACGATCGAGCGAGCAATTCCTTTTTCTTTCTTTTACGAAGCGTATTGGCTGCTCGATTTCATCATACCGTCGGCAAGGGGAGAGAGGAAAGGGAAAAGGTTGGAAAAGGAAAAAGGGAAAAGCGTAGAAACGAATTGTTTCGATCGCTCGCCAGTTGAAGGCGTAGGTGAAAATACAATTAGGTTCCGTGTTATGCGCGGCTGACGCGAAACCGCATGCGTGACGTGACATGACGTGATGTGGCATGCGTGTATGCGTGCGTGCGTGCGTGCGTACGTGTGTGAATTGTAAATTCGAAATATAAATGCATCGACCGCGCAAGTTATACGGAATCTACGTGAAAATAGACATCAGCAGAAGGTAGATGACCGTCGAAGTCGTTTTAATCAACCGACGTAAATACTCATGGATCGTTATCCGTTTCTGGCGTTTCGCGGGTCGCCTCGTATCGCCGCCCAACTTAACGTCCGTTAATTGCACGTAAACGCCGTGGATTAGATTACTTTGAGACTTTCGCTCGTGGATCGCAGGAAAAGACTTTACATTTTGATTCTGTAATTATAAATTTGCCGCAGGCAAATTCATTTGAATATCTCAATTAATTTAATCTCGCAAATAATTATACATATTTTAAGATTAAATTAATTTTATTTTAATTACATATAAATTAAGAAATTAATTATGATACTATAGCGAAGAATTAAAATTTCTGACATTTTTAATATTTAATTTTTTTTTTTTATTTTCGTTTTGGATTATATAATAAAATTATGTTATCACGCTAATGATTTAATCGTATTTTAAATATTTCATTATAATGGAATTTATTAGATTAAAGAGATCGATTATTATTCTTCTTAGCAAGAAAATTCATAGTACGATAGTAGTGAAGAATCGAGATCCGCGGCGTCGCGTCGTGTCTATTTGAGAATATCTATATCTATCTATACAATATATACACCATCGTCTATTTGTGCGCACGTGTGTGACGCCCGTAGAAACCTGTTTCTCCGTGACAAGTTATTTGGATCGCGGACGATCCTCGTAGCAGGTTTAATTTCTGCACCGAGCGTGTTGGCGCATGCGTCACGACACAGCTCCTCTCCTATTCTCACCGAATAATTTACGGCACGTGAGCTCCACGGGATCGAACGCGTTTATGAGAGCCCGGCCCCGGCATCGCGGATGAATCAGAGAGAGAAAGAGAGACTGACGTATATACGGAGTGTGCGCTGGGCACGACAGTCAAGCCCGTATTTTTTAACGCCATCAGTTTTATAGGTACCACCAAGTATTCATACTATATACAAACAAAGATCTGTCTACAGTCATTGAAAGTGTATTAGATAAACTTTAATAGAACAATATTTTATATAAACAAAAATTTCTGTTTAATTCGAATATTGAAGTTAATAGACGATGTATTTAATGTATATACATTCGTATATAATTTATTTTGTATGTACATATATTATATATCTTGTCTAAAATGTTTTAAATATTTAATTTTGCTATTTTTAATATTTTTAAGCATTATTTAGTAACAATTATTAATAAAATCTTGTTCTGACGAAAAAAATATTTTGATAAATGGTATTAAAAGTGAGAGAATCGTGAAGGAATGAATGATGGTTCTGTTTTACGTACAAGCATCAAACGAGTATTATATACGCTATATATTACACTTATTGCCCTTTTGTGGAGCGTTTCGTAAATGCGAATCGCGTAAGCGCATGAAATCTTGATTCATCAGCGAACAAAAGAACTTTCGCTGTGCATGGGTCATCGATGCAGTACGCACGAGCGACGAACTAGGTGATCGCAATCTCTTCCACATGCGATGATACTGACGACATTGACGCATCGAGAAGCGAGATGTATCTTCTTCCGCAGGCTCTCTATAAGATCGAACGAAATCTGCGCGAGACACCGCTCGTCACTCGTTCCGAACACTTGAGACGACGTCTCTCGGTTTCTCGGAAAAGTATTATACCTCTAGTCCCAAGTTAAAACAATGTCATTTTATGTTGTGGAAATAAACGAGCAAATGTTTTAAATTTACTTAGCGTGCAGATGACTGAGATGACATAAAACGAATAATTGATTAAAATTTAAGAGCATCTTTAAATTGGAAACATTTTGACTGAGAAAGAGAGATTTTATTTAATATATAATTTATTTTTAATTTATACATAATTATATTTATTTATTTTACTTTATTGAATATTAGGTTTAAGATAATCAATTTATATAATTTTATTAGATATGTGTATATGTATAGATATTTGCATTCTTTCATGAACGTAAAATATTGATTATATATGT
>NW_017259230.1:403187-407598 GCF_001594045.1 Atta colombica | reverse complement strand
ATGTTTTTTGTGAATAATTAAATTTTCTATAATTTTATTTTTTTACCTGTTCAAAAATCACTTTGTCAAGTTTACATTATAATATTCACAAATTATTATTAATATTTAATAATTATTGATCTAAAAAATATTTACACATACAACTCTTTTTATTTACGTATAAAATTATCTCTTCGACAAATCGCCATTCTTTACATCTTTAATGTGAAAATAATGCGAAATATAATGTTACATTCCTCATGAAAGCCGATATGTTTCTCATGTTTATATTCCTTAATGATCGACCTGGAAAGTGTCGTTTCATCAAAAAGAGAATTAAATAGGAATTGTTAAGCGACGCGCTCCCGTTCACCTTCTTCGTTTCATATTCGCGGATCGATTCATATCGCCCACATCTTCACTCGAAACAAAATGGACAAGAGAGCTCTCTCTTGTCTAGGTCACAGGGTATCAGGATCCTTCTTATTCGATGGCTCGTCCGATCCTGGTGAAATCTGTTGCTAACCGGGCGGGTGGCGACGCTTCACAAAGGCCACGAGGAAGCGCGTCGAGACGCCCGCAACACGCAACCGTCGTGGCTTGCGCACATACATACATACGTGCGCGCGCGCAAGCGCGTACCAACATGCACATGTACACACACACACACACACACACACGCGCGCGCGCGCGTACGTATGTCGTATGGGTGGTGCGTCGCAAGTGTACGATAGATACGCGTATAATCGCAAGATTGCAGCCGAGCACTCTTTTAATAGACGACAGACTAGGCTTATAGACGCGCGCTAGACGTCGTCCACGGTCAATGCTTGGCACATGCCATACATAAGGCACATTGAATGAAATATTTTCAGATACGAGCGTATGTCCGCGAGGTACATGAATATTGTCTGCGTGTCAAGGCGGATCCGACCACACGCTAGCAAGGATGAACGATCACGAACGAACATTCGCGAACGTATAAAGCCGTAATCACGCTAGTGTGATTGTGTGATTATGATTGGTGATTGACGATCGCTTTTCAATTAATTAGAGCAAAACAATCAGTGCTTGATTCTAATTTTATGATTAATTGAAAAATAATCGCCAATTGCTAATTACAATCACGCAATCGCTAATGTGATTACGGTTTAATCAGTTTAATGTATGCAACGAATGCTTTTCCTTTGACACACCGAGAGGATATAGACAAGACATCGTATATATTCGTTGATATGAATTTATAACTCGATTGTATTTGCAATATTGTTGATACTCAGTGAATTAAGTTAATTCATTCTCTCACGTTCTTTGCTTCTGGATTCGTATCTTTAGGATGAAAATTTGATTTATTGAAAACAAAGTCTTGATATCGATAAATTCGAACTTTATATTTTTATATGTGGATGTTAAATTTTTGTGTAATAAAATAATTTGGTTTTTTTATTCAATTTCGATTATCTGTATTTTATAATTATGATATACTAGTTATGAAATGAATCGATGAAATAAAGTAAAATAATTTTTTTTTAATCTTGTAATTGTAATATACATACATACATATATATATTTTTTTTCCATAAAGGGGTCTAATCGATGAAAATTATCGAGCTTGAAATGCGAAATTGCAGTAATCATCTTTATATTTTTTACTAATGTATCTTATTTTATTACACATGATTTTACATTATAAACTAACTAACAAAAATTATTTGCGATAACGGAATTGTATTCGTCGTCGACATTGTTTAACCAGAAGATTCTCGTATTACAAAATTAGATATCGGCAAAAAAATCTTGGAATGCGATGCCAAACGCGGATTCGTGCGAAATTTTTAATGTTCCATCCTATTGGAAGACCTGACGGTATTTTCAATGTAAATACACTACTATACACTATGAATTAAATTTGCATAACAATATTCTTATCAATGGATGATTCGCGCAATGAGGGAAGTGGAAATTCCATAAAAAGTAGTCATAATTCATTATCTGTTATACCTTCTTATGACTCACTTTTTATTATTATTCGTGAAAAACTACGAATGTCAGCTGTACTAGTGTACATTTAAATGATATGTTAATAATTGAGAACGTACGTCAGCAAATAGTGCACTGGAACGAAAGCATAAAACAAGATTAAACGATACAATAAACGGTATTTTTAAGTATGACGTTTCATTCGAAATAATAGATCAAGCGTGGTGAAGCTTATATTTCACGATAATGTAGAATTAACTATCCAAACATTTTAAACCAAACGACGTGGCGATTTAAACAAATTTCAATATAACTTTGAACAAAAAAACATAATTATACAATGCATATCGCTACATCGTTTGTCTTAAAATATTTGAGTTAACTCTATAGTATCGTGAAACATAAGCTTCACCACGCTTGATCTATTATTTCGAATGAAATGTCATACTTAAAAATATCGTTTGCTGTATCGTAATCTTGTCCTCTGCTTTCGTTCCAGTGCACTTTTATCTAGAATAGTCCGTGTATATAATTTTTTGAGATCGATAAAATGACGATGACTTTTTTTATTCTGCAATTATAAACCGACGATGTACGTTCTTAATCAATTTTGTGATTGTGTAAAAAGATAAAAGAAACAGTATATAATTATGACAATGACAATATATAATTATGAGTATGACATCGCATTCCTGGACTTTTTGATCCGTTTTATCTAATTAAAATAAATGTCTGAGAACTGAATTATAATTAAACAACCAAGATGATTTTATTTATCATTTATAATGATATTTGATCGAAATATAAAAGTATATTTATTATTGCAAATATTATTGCTAAAGAGATCTAAATTACAAAGAAAGAATGATTTTGCTAAGGTATTTAAAAATTTAACTGGATACAGCTAGATCTGAAAATAATTTTCTTGAATTATCAAAATAATTATATAGGAACCTCAATTATCATAATGAATAATATTGCAAAAAAAGTTTTGACATTCTAGCCAGTTTAAGTGTCCTACATAATTATTATTTTGTTATTTAATTATTACTTTGATCCAACAAAATTATCTTCAAATCTGTGTCTACCTAAGTTTTAGATATTTTAGAAAAATCGTTTTTTTCACAAAACTACACTTTTGCTCCATGTTCATTTTTACGTGATGTAATTAAGAAAAATATTCTGTGTGATTGTAAAATGTATAATACAGTCGTTTTTTAAATCCCGATTTTTTTTTTAAATAAGCGATATAATTTTGAATACAGATTAATGAAAGCATCGATTGATAAAAAAGTTTAAAAAAATGATTTCTGATAAACGATAATTTAGAAATGAAGAATATAATTGATAAAAGCATTTTAAATGACTTATTTCATTCAGTTTACAGAATTTGTTGTCGCTCGTCGACACTCAGCAAAGATTGCGAGCAAAACAAAATAGAATGTATATTATTTGAATCTTTATTATTATGTATATGTATTAGAAGATTTTGCTAATTGTACATTCTATTATTCAGACATAGAAGTTGTACATAAGTTCTTCGTATAGTATATTTTCTTATTTTCGAAGTAGGAATATTTCATTATTTATTAAAGATGAATATGAGTTTTTTCATTTCAAAGTTTGCTGACTCGTTTTGTCCGTGTTATATGTACAGAAATGAGAAAAAAAACGGTTTTATTTCGGAATAGAAATCGAGTAACAAAACTAGTTGTTTTTTTTATAGTAAAGAGTTATTTTTTATCAAAATCTTGAAAAAAAGTCTTGAATTTTTTTATATTTATCATTAAAACGTTTAATATTTATTTATATATTACTTATTTATATATTATATATATTTATTTTGATATTATTTAATTTGATATTATTATATATTCTGTCTTCATAACTTTAAAATATTGAGGCGAAAACATTTCTGAATTATTGCGGTGCTTAATGAGTTGATTATGTCTTTTTGAAATGCCCGGGTCTAATTATATCCATAGTCACCACTTAATTATTATACTACACTTCGATCGTTTACAGTAATTTTTACACAAAAAATTTTTTGAATAAGTACAAAATCTGAATTCCAGAACAATAATATGGTTAAAGATGCAAAGATTTTCTTGATCTAGAAAATTCGAAAAAAACTGTTAGGGTTAGAAAGAAACTGATTTTTATTGCTTTTTTTTTTCAAAGTTTTTAGATTTTTTTCTGTAATTTTTATTTCTAGTGCCATGACGAGAAAATAGTTTTTCCTCGGTGTTGTATGTACATCTAACGTCATAGTACGCTTCGATTACACGTTTCAATGGAGGTGTATCGCCATATCTTTTCTCCCACTTCAATGGATGATTAAAGACGTTCTCCGAAAAAAATCTATTTTCTTTAGATTTTTCTAAAACTTACAGAATAAGCTTGTTTTAGTGTCCTAAACATATGTGCTTTAAAATTCAATACTGGGAGCGAA
>NW_017259230.1:393171-403087 GCF_001594045.1 Atta colombica | reverse complement strand
TAGAATCCCTATCTAAAGCTTATTCGAAAGTGGTCTTTTTATTTAAAAGTTTTTTTAACAATTTTTTTGAAACAATGAGATATAAAATCTTTCCTTGATATCAAGGAATAATATGAAATTTATCTGGCTTGCGAAATTCATTTTTAAGAAATCATTAACCAAAGTAAATAACATCGCTATTTTTTCAACCGGCGGCAGTAGCGAAGAGGGAGGCATTTTATATTATATAAAAAAACTTGTATAAATATATTAACACATTTATTTATGAAATATTTTACATTATATAAAAGTGAAATAAATTTTTATAAAATTTTCATAATAGTGAATACTAATGTGCTCATTAGGTTGAATACAACTGCAGTCAGAGAATGTCCTTAAATGAGATATTGTGTTGGTCATTCTCTCGAAAAAGTTCTTTTATTATTGTATGAATCCATTAAGTATACGAATTCATAAGTTTTTACACGACAAAAATGGTGTCCTATTATTTAATTAAAATACTAATACTTGAGAGTTTGTAATACATTTATCGAAGAAAGAAATTAGTTTTTCGATTTAATTAAATATGCAATTAGATTTCTGATATAAAAGAAAGTATAACTTTACTACAAAGTGTATTCTCATGAGGTACTCAACTTTGGCATCTAGGAGTGTTGGAAATGTCTCGAAGCCATATAGCATGCTTGGAAAATGCACGGGAATTATGACGCGAACGTGTTAACTGGTGCGAGTACCAGAGTAACCAAGAGTAACATGCGAAAACGGGGGAGATACGTGGATGACGCAAGTGTGTACAGTAACTTTCGATTGATTTTGCGTCGGTTATAATAATAGCGTGCAAGATGAAGTGGTGGGGTGTCGCTGCCGGGCAGTCTGAGCTTCCGTGCGACTGATTACGGGAGGGTGTGAAGACATATCATCGCAACAAGACGATCGATTCTCATCCACCAATTGTCTCGGGCCCTTGAAAAGTAAATCGCATACGAAAAACTAGAAAAAATGCTATAGTATATATAATGCATACTATATTACTATAGTATTTCCCTAGTTTTTATATATGCGATAAAAATCAAAGTATGTGATATTTTTCGAGAATAGGAGCTCCGCTCGTCGACCAGTACTATGTATCTTCTCGAGTGGTATTTCTATCTTAACACTCCCTGTCTCTCTCTCTCTCTCTCTCTCTCTCTCTCTCTCTCTCTCTCTCTCTTTCACCGAACGCAGATGGCGATATAAAATTGCAATCGAGATGTTTTGTTAACTGTTATATAGAAATCAACTTGCAACCAGTTTCTTCTCCTGAGTTAAATAACAGTTTGTCATTTTTTCAAATTAATAAACTCTTTAACTTTCATGTCTGCCAAAATGACTACGTTCAGCGGATTTAACAGTTGAGTGAGCGCTCGCTGTTATTCTTCTAGATCTAAAATTGATTGGATCTAAAAGAATACAGCGAGCGCTCACTGAACTGTTGAGTCCGCTGAACGCATTATAAATCAATTCATGTTTCTATAATTTTAAAGTGAACGTCCATATATTAACGTATACACTTATTGTTAATAAATTATAAATTAAATTTGAATAAAGTTTAATGCATTTTCTTGAATTAAATTATTTAATTTTATTGTTTTAGTTAAATTAACGACATACTAGGTGCATTTAGTTCTGCAATCGCTCACTGAGCGCTCAGTGAGCTCTTGCATTTGATTGGCATATTCCATTAGAACTAAAAATATAGACCAAACAGATAAAGAGCTCACTAAGCGTTCAGTGAGCAGTCGTAGTACTGAATGTATCCATTGAGTAGGGGCAGTGGCGACTTATAGAAATGATTAAAAATAACACAAATTGAATATAATTTCACATTATATATAAATTTAAGGGAGGGAGGGGAGATGTAGAGATTGGAAAATTAAAGGTACTTTATGAATTTTTTAAAAGAAAACAATAAACGAAATTTGATTTTATTTGTACAAAAATACATGTTTTAATATGTATGTAAAAAAAATGAGTCCGATATTTCCATTTTTTTTAGAGCTAATGCTAAAGGGCTTTAAAAAAAAAAGAGGAATGAGCTGACATGATTTCTGCAAAACAGTTGATCAGAAATGAAAAAATTAAAATTATTCTTGAAATATAGATCACTCATTTTTGTCTCATTGTAGAATTTTTAAAATTCAAAATTGGATTTTTTAGATGTTAAAAAATACAATAAAAGAGAATCAAAATATTTTTTTTTTTTTAAATTCAATAGCTTTTGTAATTTTGTAAAATTTTTAATTTTCCATACGATAAAACAGAAATGAGTGATCCATATTTTAAGAATAATTTTGATTTTTTTAAATCTCTGATAAACTGTTTTGCAGGAATTGTGTTAATCAGCTTATCCCTCTTTTTTTTAAAGACCTACTAGCATCAGTTCTAAAAGGCACAAAAAAGGAAATATCGAGTTCATTTTTTTTACATACATATTAAAACATGTGTTTTTGTATAAATAAAACTAAATTTCATTTACATGTATTGTTTTCTTTTAAAAAATTCGATTAAAATACCATTAATTTTTCAGTCTTTACAGTGTTTCCCCCTTAACAATATACGAGACTTTTGTTAATAAGGACGAAAACATAAAGTCTTATACAATACATGACATGATAATCTATAAGAAAATGAACCAATCAAAATTTTCCTTTATTTCCTACCTTTTCAATGAAGAACTCTGATTGGATTCTTTTATGCGTTTTGTGTTATGTAGAGATCTGTGTTTCAACAATGCTTAAGGCTTTCCAAAATGTCCTCTCCGAAGAAAATTTTACTCGATATAACATAGGACCCTCAAAAATATTTGCATTTAAAATGAGGTACAATAAATATTTATTTGGACGTTCGAGAGAGAGAGAGAGAGAGAGAGAGAGAGAGAGAGAGAGAGAGAGAAAGAGAGAGAGAGAGAGAGCAAAGATGTTGAGCGTTAAAGGACATTCTACAATGCGTTGCAAACAACCGTTGCCAGTTGAAATGTTTGTCACGACAACCAATCAGAAGCATAAATAATACCATTAACGCTTCTAATTGATTGTCGAGACAAACGTTTTAACTGGCAACGGTTGTTTGCAACGCATTGTAGAATGCCCTTAAAAGTAACGCGACAGATCAAATGTAGATTACGACTTCACAGTCGTTTGCTGAAAACAAATGAAAAGTCATATCGTTACTGGGAAAGCGCGAAATGTAAGACGATGAAAAAAAAAGATAGCATTAAAGACTCTGATATCATCTTTCTTGCGATATCAAGATAAACGTGAACGAAATCATGCTCTTGCGCGGAGAGACTATTAAGATAAGTTAACGGAATCCGCGTGAGGTCCGTCATGAATATCACTCGAAAAGACGGCAACTGTAAACACCGGCTGTTGTCAGTTACTTCTTTCTCTCTGTTTTCTTTGATCTCATTTTTTCCGCGTTTGTCATTGCAACACGTGAGTACGTTAGTTTAAAGTGGCAGCCGGAATGTCTGTTGCCGTTAACGACACATTTGCAACGTCTTTCTTTTTCTTTTCTTCCGCTTTTATTATATAGAAAGATTGAATCTTAATAGACTTAAAAATTATTTGAATAAATGCGATTTGTTGGATTTAGATAAGATTTTAAGATGAATCTTACAATTTTTAAATAAAGTGAGCTCATAATTTGTTCAAGGTTCATTTAATTATAATTTTATTCTAATTTAAAACTTGACTTATTGTAAATTCATTTTATTCGATCTTATACGCGAGAGACATACTATAAGTATGAAATCATATTTATTCCAGACTATGTTATTTTATTCATAATTCCTGAAATTATGAAATTATTCATTATGATTGTATTACATGTTTATAGTGATTTTTACTCTAAAGATTCTATTCGAAGTAATATTTTTCGCGATCAATTTCTCGATAATAATGGAAGGTTTGCAAGACATTGATTAGCATAATAAATTATAAATTATTAATATATCAATTTAATAATATGAGACATGATTTTATTAGATATCATAACAAAAGACTGACAATTTCGAGGCAAAGGGAAAGAGAAAAATAAACCAGTATTCTTCTCTTTCTCTTTGCCCCGAAATGCAACACGTAGTTATCTTTATAAATATTAATTTGTAAATATTAATATTAGACTGAATAAAAGTGTCGAATTTATTTATTCTGTTCTATAATTTCAATTTTTTTTTTACTTTTCTCACTTCTCTTTCTTTAATGTTTATCTTTGTCTCTCGGAAAAAAAAATCAATACTACTGTCGGCGATTGTACACTATATTGCCACGCGTAGTTCAATTCTGCTTTCTCTCTCTCTCTCTCTCCTTTTCTCATTCGCTTTGTCTCTCGCTATTTGTTTTGCAATTTTTCATTCATCCGTTGCTATTGCAACGATAGCGACGAACAAGCGTTCGACTGTTAAGGGTCCTCTACATAGAAGTCGTAGACGGTCGTGGAATCTTAAGTCGTAGAAAACTGATCAATTCTAAAGAGTATTCTTCTTATATTTGATTATGATTGGTTGCTTTCCTACGACTTAAGACTCCACGATTATCTATAACTTCTATGTAGAGGACCCTTTACGCGCTTCGAGTTTCTTAAGCGTGATTTACGGGGGGACTTTTATTCGCTAGAAGCCGCGTCTAGTGACGTCATTAATTCGCCAGTGAATTCTCTCAACTCTGCTGCTAGTCGCTTGAAGCAAGCTTCGTCCGCGAATTCGCTGATGAAAGCTTCTTATATTCTTGATTTTTATTCGCTAGTGATTAAAATTTTGAAGTCGCAACGTTATTAACGCTAGTGATCAAGCGAATAATTGGTCACAAAATACAACAGCGACTCGAAGTATGTCATTCGACATACTTATTCTGACATAATTATTCTTTGATGCTTATGGTCTGAATGGCCGAGGCGTTTCGGAAAAATTCGTTTTTTCATGCTGACGATTTAAAAATTCGCTCTGAAGGAGCAGCAAGAAACTAGCGACAAGTCAGCGACAAACGATATTCGCCGCGACTATACGCTGTAAGAACAAATCCACGTCTAGAAGAAGTTTTTAGTAGCGAATTCGCTATGACGTCACTAGACATGACTTTTAGCAAATAAAAGTCGCTCCGTGTAAATCACGCTTTAACGATTTGCCGCGTCGATATGCAGCGGTGACTCTAAGATCCTTTTGTGACCTGCGGCCACGACTGGTTATCCGCGCGACTTAAATAGCGATCGATACACGTGCGCTCGCGGTGTGCAACGAGCAATGAAAGAAAAAAATAAGGAAGAGAGGGCCGAGGGGAAAAGAGAACCGACACGTCACGGACACTCGTAATCGTCCTACGCACGTAATATACGGAATAAGCGAGACGCGCGCAACGTAATATAATTTGCTATTGGCCGCTCGCGCATCCACTTCGTAATCTTCGGTAAGCTGATCGTGACTCCGCAAATCGTCTCAAATTCATATTGATAGATTCTGCGGGAGGTACGATGATTGCACGAATAACTCGGAATGCTAATCGATTTCCGACATATACGACGTTTTCAAAAAATTCGAATTTTCAAATTTCTAAATTAATATAGGATTCTAACCATACACGTAATCACGTGAAAATTTATTTATGCTATAAAATTATATCACATATAATATATATAATACAATATAGTATATATAATACAATATAATATCATAATATAATACAATATAAAATTATATCACAAGTAAACTATGTATGGTGGAAAATGTGTATTTTTGAAAAAAAAGTGTGATTTCGTACTTACACTGTTTAACATTCATTGGTCGATATTTATAGTCAGATCTTATATAATATTTAAGATCATCTTAAGTACAATCTTAAGATGTCGTAAATCAATCAAAGGGTCGAGCGATTTAAGACGTTGCTTAAGACGATCTTAAAATAAGAATCAACTATGAATACTAGCCATAATGTCAAATTATATCCAATTTGAATTAATTTTACCATTTCTGTACCTAAGTCGCTACAGCTCAATATATCATTAATTTCATTAAAATAATGAAGTTAAACAATTTAATTAAAAAAAATTATTAAATTTAAATCAAATTCAGTTTACTAAATGCGTACGTTAATATTGATTAACTTAAAAAAATAACTACAGAAATGGATTCACATTTTGACACACGGAAAGTATTAAAAATAACAAAATATTAAATAAACAACAATAAATAACAAAATTAAAAATAATAAAATGTTATTTAATTCAAGGGATTAGGTTGCCTGCCATGCCATCCTTTGATACCTAACAGTATATTTGCTCATAATTTTATATACTTTTCTTATAGTATTATATTGTATATAAGCAGTAATAATCTCGTATAAACTCTTGTCCCTTGTAAGGATAAGGGTTAAAAGGCCACGTGCTATTTACGAACGATTTCCTTGCGCGTTCTCGTAATGCCGTAAAAGCGATTTGCGGTTTCTTGCATTCGCCCTTTATCGTCAGTTTGTCGTAGTAAAGGTGGGAAGGATGATCGCGAACAAATATGAACAATTCTCTTCAAACTCTTGATATATTGGTGAGGAATATGAAATGTATTTGTGATGTAAAGAACCTTGCACACACATTTCTTATGAAGAAACCGGCTTTTGTCTAATTGACTAAATTTTTGACACGTGGTTATTTTATAATGCTGATGAAAAGTCTCAATGGGTGACAGAAAAATTCAGCTTGTACGATTAACTTTTAATTAATTACGTTTACCTTTTATTAATTAATAACCTGGATATAATAATAGAAGCATTAAAATTATTAGTCTATCTCTTTTAGACTTAACTTCGTTAAGAAGATCCGAAAGAAAATTGAAAGATTGTATTTTGTATTTTTTTAAATCTTTCCTGGAAAATTTTAAAAAATACAAAAAAAGATTAATGATCTTATGTAGAAAAAAACACGATTTCTATAAAACACTCAATTTAGGGGCTTCATATCCGTGAAAGTTGACTTTTTGAGACTTTTCATTAGCATCATAAAAGCAACTACATATATATAAAATTCATATTCGCAATTTTTTTCACAGAAGCTGGTTTCTTCATAAAAAGTGTGCGGGATTCTTTCGACTAGCTCGCGATGTCATTCGCGTTCGTTGAGGCTTGCTCGTTCGCATTCGTTCATGCGGATTTGATCTGAATCCGCTTTAACGTGTTCGGGTACTCGTGTATAATACACCTACTCGGTGATTGTGTAGAACGGGCTCGTCATATCGGTCGCGGCGGTCGCGGTGGTCGAGGCATGCGTGTGCGAATTATACGCGGACCAGTTGCGAGGGGAGAATGAATGTCTAGCGGTGTGCACGTGACCTGAGATCAGCCAATAGGCCGCGGCCCATTCAACAGCATCTCACCGACCAGTGCCGTAACGAGTAGCACGGCACTTTATTTTTATCTCTGATAATCCTTTCGTTTTTAAGGGATATTCGTGTGATATTTTTGTTCGTATGAAGTTCTTTTTTCGGATTTTTATCTGGCGTAATCTTTTTGTCATTGCTTCGATCTTATCGATCGATTTTCAATTCTAAGTGGATAAGATTCACCTTGTGCTCATAAGATTCACCATATAAATTGGAATGTGTTACAGAATTGATAAATCGGTCCCGTAATAATCTCACGGAAGAGAAGTTGCACTTCTCAAGCGAGTCTGGCACAATAGCACAATCGCAGTTCTATGTTTATCTACTACTTCAGTATTTGTTTGCGTTTCGATACTATCGGTGAGTATCGATGTGCGATAATTCTTGGACCGACGTCGAAAATTCTGAGAATCCGTTGACAATACACATTCTTGTGCGTTGGTACACACGATGCTAGCTGGTTACATATTTATACGTACATGTATTCCGCACACATTATCTTTCTCTTCGCCATCTCTCTTTTTCCGTTTCTTATTCCGTCTACACATACGTATGTATAGCCGCAGGGCCGCACGTGTCCTTAACCAATATCATTTGGTCAGGCAAAAAGAAAAAGACAGTTGTTCTCTGTGAGGAGCAATTTAAGGAGCAATCGAACATATTCTTTCCCAGTTTATAAATTAATTATTTAGAAGCTTTATTTACACCTAATGAATCACGAATGAAATGTTGTAAAAAAAAATTAAAGAAATGAATTTTTTTATCATAAATTTAATTTCATTTCTCTCTAATTTTAATTTTTGAAATTATTTAATTATACATATATTTGATTTTAATATCACATATCTTACATATAATAGTTGCTTTCCATTTTCTCACGAGTGAAACTGAGTCTGAATTGAGCTGAGTACTTTTTTATACTCAGATTATCACTACCTGCTTACTTTGATAAAAAGTTATCACATGTCAACATAGATTCATAACCTTATTTTGAAGTGAATTTACGAGACTCATTAAAGCACATGATCTCGATTTTGTGTAGATCATAGGTAAAAAAGTTAGTTGAATCTCACTTGTCAGAATGCAAAAAAAAAAACGTTCAACTGAACTTGACGTCACAAATGGGAATTACCTGAGAATCGATGTAAATGGAAAGCAACTAATATGTGTTTCCTAATAATATATTTCTAAATAATAAAATTTTGAAATAAGAAATTCTTTATTATTACACTTTTTCTCTATATATATATATTCTTTGTTGTAAAATGAATTAAATGTTATTAATTAAAGATGCGTACAGATATTTTTGACATGGGCATTTTTGTGCGCACGAATGCTCGCATTTGAAGGTGTCGATTTTGTTTTGACGTACACTATAAGCACGCATGAATGCGATCCGTCGCTTGTTGATGTACATCAAACGATTTTCGTGCAAAGCGGATGAGTCCGAGGAACTTCGTGTGTGAACAAAACCGTGGAATGATCTAAAATGAAAGAGCAATTAATAGACGAGTATGAAAAGTTACCGGTGTTATGGGATCCATTCCACTTTCCATCGTAATACAAAGGTCGATGTTTGGGAAGTAATTGCGAAAAATATGAAAATAGATAGTATTAGCAGCGAAATAAAAAATTTGCAGTTTACTAGGACTTACTTCCTTTCGCAAAGAAAAAGCAAAGAGTAGAAAAAGTATTGGAACAGGAAAAAGTATTTATTTTTTGCAAAATAATATGAATTATAATGCTGCTACGACGATGTCTACAGCTCTTGACGTTTCGCTACTTATTTTGGCGAACTGCGGTGAATGACTGGAACACAATTTTACGCCCACGAATAATACGAATGGACATCGAAAAAAGTTTCCACGCGTGAATATTCGTGCGCGCAAAAATGCTCACTCACGTCTAGGTCTGTATGCACCTTTAGACATAATTATTACAATTTTAATTCCTCCGAAAATATTTATGTACCTCATTTTAAGTATATTATATGTTTTTATCTTGCTCTACCCTTTAATATCCTATTTATATAGATATGTCAAGGTATCTCAAAATTCGCAACTTAAAATATTATACAATATAGCAAAAAGTTCTCGGAAATTCTTAAAAAAATAAATAAAAAAATTATTTGTAAAATTTTATTTTAAGCAGTAACTTGTGAAATAATAAGTTTAAATATAGCCAATTATAGATTAAGTTTTAGACAGTCACTTGTGAGTTTAGTGAACGTGCTAAAGTGCGTGTTCACTAATGCTATTGTACGCGCGACTTGTGGACTGATGGCCGTCTAAATGTATTCTGTAATTTGGCTATATTTAAACTCTCATATCTCAGAAACTACTGTTTAAAATAAAAATTTACAAATAATTTTTTTACTTAATTTTTCGAAAACTATTTTGCTATAGTATCTTGATATCTTGCTATAATATAGTACGTGTAGTAGTATATTGCATTTGATGAATTACGAGATACTCTGCATGTGTTACTTACATGCTCTCTCTCTCTCTCTCTCTC
>NW_017259230.1:377747-393133 GCF_001594045.1 Atta colombica | reverse complement strand
ATATATATATATATATATAATATACCTGAGGAAATTTAATTTCATAATAAAAAATATATACCGAGAAAAGTGATATGAAACAATGATAAGAAGTTACGCATCGTTACGTATCACTTTTCTCGGTATACATTTTTTGTTTGTGCTATTAAATTTCCTCTTAGTACATTCATTGCATCTGTTACAGCGCTCTATCTGTTCTGCGTGTAATGATCGCCCCTGCTTGGCTATGCAGATATTGCAGATAGCAAGCGTGTGTAGACATGCAAGTGTGCGTGATGCGTCTCGAGCATTTACGCACAGCGTACTAGAGGCTACTATTACGCCAGATGTGTCTACTTTGTCTATGAGTCTTAATGTCGCGATTCTGCTTGACAAAGAACAAAAAAACACAGATTTTAGAAAGAAAGAGACAGATACGCTCTTATATACATAATGAAATAACGTAGCTATGTTTTCCGCTTCCTAAACAAATTGAAAACTTTTGCTGAAGGAATAAATAAAAAAATAAGTATTGTACAAAATTCATGGCTATTATGTGAAATGATTATTAACAATTTTCTAATAAAATAGTGTGATTTGTCAAGAAAAGAAACGTTTTGAGATATTCATGGAATAATAGAATAAAGTTGTGTTTTTCTTTTGTGTACAAAAATCTCGTAAAATCAGAAAAATATTTATGCTATTTTAAAAATCAAATTTTCTACAGAATAATAAAAGATAGATAAGTACGGAAGAAAAGAGATTGTAAAAAGTTTAAGTGAAATATACTATGGAGGAATAAAAACGTAATAAATTAAAATACTGAAATGAGGCATGGACAATAAGATTCAGTCAGTGTTACAAAGAATTGAGGCGGAATGTCAAAGGTGTTGATCCCTGTTGTGTGTATGACAACGGTAATAAATAGAAGCGGAATTGGATTCGATTTCTTATTCTTTTGACTACTCGGAAGCAACTTGAGATTCCGAAATAGTATTATATGACCTGATCTACCAATGTGATTCATAGTCTGTCGCGATCCAACTAGCAGTTGCTGATGTGAAGCTATCAGCTGTGTGTAATCAGCTCGCGAAGAGAAGGAGAGAGAAACAAGAAAAGAAAAAGAGACAAGCGAAGACGGAGCGAAAAGATATGAGATTCATAATCGTTTCGCTAAAAATACATGCATAACGTAACGTAGTCTGCAAGAACTTGTCCGTTTTCTATTCACCATAATTTATTATAATGTAATTATTGATGTAACGATGAGTAAGTCAAACAACAGTAAATTTATGTCACGTTTTCTTGAAAATCTCGTTTCTATGTAATAACTGATTAAATTGATGTATATGCGAATTAGACAAATTTTAACTTTTTATTTTTGCTTTATTTTGTTATGTGACGGTTTCTTAATTATACAAATAATATTATTTAATATTGCTGTTAATCTTTATTTTAATATCTATATTTGTATATGTTTTGTAGCTATATTAAACATTTTTAATTGGACGCTGTATTTTTGCGCATTTTTTAGAAGCATAATGTTGAAATAAATATCTTAATAATTATTTTTAATTAAATTTTTGTAGGTCCAATTTTCTTAGAATTGAATTAGTTAGACTTTGTTACCATTTTTTTAAATGAAACGTATTTTACTAAAACTATATTTTTTCAATCCTTCAAAATATTCATATCTTAATATTTTTTGTTGCGGAAATATCATTTCCGTTTCCAAGAACGAATATCGTTGCGCACACCGCTATGCCTATTAATTGAAAGTTTTTGTATAATAATGATTTTCATGAAGATTTGAGAAAATTAATCTAAAACTTAATATTTCAACTGTCAATTTTTTAAGGAAATCCTCAGAAATTTAACTACTTTATGTTTTCAGTTGACATTAAACAAAAATAATTAAACTTCTTTCAAGAAATCGTGGAAATTAATCAGTATTTAATTTTGGATATTCAGAATTTTAAAGAAATAAATAATTTTAGAGACAATACTTTGAAAAAAATTAATAAACATATACTTGTTTGAAAACTAATAATAATTAATCTACGAGTAAATCTGATTCTTTTCAGTAGTAACATTAATTTCTCAAATGAAAAAAAAATACTAAATAATAAGTATTTTTTAAAATAATTCTCTCGCTAAATAAATATTTACTCCTCTCTCTGAATGTAAACATATATTTATTTGATACAAAAAATCAATTAAATTATTTACCAATTAAATTAATTCCACTATTATCATTTTTTATTGAGTAAATATTTATTTAATGTCAATAAATGTTTGCTTAGTACTATTCAAAGAAATATGCATTAAGATTTCATTTTTTTTTTCAATGTACTAAATATATACGTTAATGACGTTGTTTACTTTGAAACCAATTATATGAAAATAGATCAATTTACATTTTGACACATATAGAAATAAATTTAACAAAATATTATTTAACTGAAGATATTAGATTATCATTGCTTCTTTGATTTGATATCTAACAGTGTAGTATGTTCGGACTACGTTCCTGGGAGGCTTACAAGTTCGTGGCGGCGGACCGCTGGTGATTGGCCATGTGTGTGTGTGTGTGTGTGTGTGTGTGTGTGTGTGTGTGTGTGTGTGTGTGTGTGTGTGTGTGTATCGCGTAGGTGTGTTGCTCCGGGTTAGAAGCTTTCGGACGCGTACACGCATATACACTACTGACTACGGTCGCGCGTGTCGACGACGAGTCACCGCTCGCGGAGTGTAAAAGACTCGGACTCGCGCTGCGTACGCTTAGCGTACAAGTGCATTTGTTCATGTGAGTGCGATCTGCTGGGGACTAGTGGGGACTGAATAGTATACACGTGTGTGTGTGCGTGCGCGCGCGCGCGTGTGTGTGTGTGTGTGTGTTGGAGGCCGGCGACGCGTGTAGGTATGCATACACACGCATAAACTCACGCACGCTGTTAAGATATAGCAACTGTCAGTGGGAGCAAGCGTGTGTTTCTCTCAGCTGCGTGTACATGCACGTGTAAATACAGTGTGAGTCCAGAGACTGTCTGAATAGAAGTGAACGAGCGAGCGCGTCGTTTCGTTTCGGCTCGTCCGAGTGACTCGGTGAAGCGTATGCGTACCGTCCGCCGAGATACATGAGCGTAGAGTAGAAGTGGAATCATAGGAGGAGGCAGCGGTCGGAAAAGGTGAAGGTGAAGGAGGAGGCGCAGGAAGAGGTGGGGGAGGAGAGGGAGGGAGGGAGGGAGGCACCCAGCGGGACGTCGGGAGTAGTGGTGCCGTACGCGACGTATATCAACCTCTCGCTCTCTTTCTCTTTCTCTCTCTCTCGTTCTGTGTGTGTGTGTGTGTGTGTGTGTGCATGCGCGCGCGTGGTCGGCCGCCTCGGTTATACGACTCCTGCTCGTCGCAGGCGGTTCAGTTGAGCAATCGAATCGGAGAGTAACCGGTACAGGCGCGCGAGTGAGGAAGATTCATCGGCAGTGATAGAGGCTGCTGCACCTACGAAGAGAATCGTCGCGACAGATATTGAAATCAAAACGCGTACGCAGCGACGGCGATGTCAATAATTCGGTGCCGCCGCGGCCGGCACAAGCCTCGCTCGCGTCCCCGAACAGCAGCGGTGACGACGTTGCCGTCGTCGTCGTCGTTGCCGTTGCCGTCGTCGTCGTCGCCGTTGTCTCGGCCGCTCTGCTCTCCCGGTCGGTAAAGACTACCGCGACCGTACTTGGTGACGTGACGTGACGCGCGCTGCTGGTGCACGCGGATGCGCTTCGAGAGGCACTCTCCCGAGGCCGTCGCGCTAGAAACTCGGACGGGAGACTACGTCGAGGGTAGGTAGGTAGATAAAAAAAAAACCCGTTCTTCCGGGCGACATCTCGATTTCATTCATTCGTCGTGTATCGTGAGTGTCGAGTGAAAACGCGGATGGCGAAGCACCGGGGATAGAGTGTCTAATAGCTATAAGCAAGTGACGAGGAACGTGTAGAGTGTAAACCCATATATGTGTGTGTGTGTGTGTGTGTGTGTGTGTGTGTGTGTGTGTGTGTGTGTGTGTGTGTGTGTGTGTGTGTGTGGGTGGTCATTATACGTGAGTGCACGAATGAACTCACGAATGATATCGTGTCGCTGATATACAAATACGTGTGTATGCATGTGCGCGCTGGCGCGCGCCGCCTTCTCTCGCGCCTTCAATTTGTGCGTGCATGCATGCATGTGTGTATGTGTGCATGCGCATGTTCAGTAACTCCCGGTGTGGTGTCCGTCTACATTGAAAGCGAGTGAACGCGCGCGTGGAGTAGTCGGTCGCACGTTACGAGTTACGACGAGCATCCATGCCCTAGGAGTTCGTGTACTATACGACGCCTCTCTCGTCTATTTATACGACGACCATATACTCGCCTCTGCCTCTCTCTTGTACTCTCTTTCCTCCACTTTCGTTCCCCTTCTATCCTCCCGTCTCTTTCTCTCTGCCCCTCCTTTGGCATGCATTAATTCCTTCCCCACCAAACGTCCCTACGGTATATCGGCTCCTTTTCTTTTTCCCTCGCCCCCTTCGTTTGTTACTTACCTCCCACCTCACTCAGACACCCACCTCACACATACATTCTCGTTCTCACTCCTGTCTCCTTTCCCCTTCGAGATCACGTCTTTCTCTTCCACCTTTTCTGTTTCTTCCTTCGTCCCGTAACGACATCCGCGAACACGAGTTAGTCGAATCCGAGCTAACTCGAGTCGGTGACTCTTTCTCTCTCTCTTTCTCTCTCTCTTTCTCTCTCTCTCTCTCTCCCCCCACACTCACATTTGTCTCATTCCCTCACTTACTCACCTCTTGTCTCTGCTCTCCTCGTACTCTTACATACATACGGAATGCGCCGTCAGGAATTCTCCCTCACAATGGATTTATTGTGTTAGTGAGAGCAGCTCGAACGCGCGCGCGCGTATTTCTCCGGCACGCTCTCACAAGAGAGTGAGAACGGACAGATATTATGCCAACGAACGAGAGTGAGTGAGCGAGGGGACGTGTGTTGCTACTTGCGCTCATGTGTGTGTATATGTGTGAGTGTGTGTGCGCGCGCGCGCGTGAGAGAGAGAGAGAGAGAGGAGAGAGGGAGAGAGAAAAGGACTTGACTCCGAAAGCGCTGTGCGACCGCCGCCGAGTCAAACGAGTCAAGATGGAGCTGCTAGACGCGTCGGGACCGCGCGAGTTCCACGGATCCTCCGGCGCTGCGATTCCTCCGCACATCCCAGCCTCGTCTCCACCGTCAGCCGTTCGTTCTCGTCGTGCGTGAAAGAAGTCACTGGCTCCGTGAATTATCTCCGGTGTCTCTCAGCGGAACGGATCCGTTGCATTTTTCGGATGGTAACAGTCACCCTCTTCCACGATCTCCCTCCGCTATCTTTACGCTGAAATTTGCAGTGCTGTGCTCCTTGGAAGTGCGTATGCGTGCAAGTGCCGATCGTAGTTTTGTTCCGATGAAACGATAGCCGCACTGTGATTTCACAGCGAGCTCGATTGGACGCAGTCAGTGCGCATTAGTACATATTAAAGCCGTTGTACTCTGATCTAATCCAAGTGTAAAAGTTGAATGCAAACATTTTGATTTATAAAATACATTTTTATCAAACAGCGCAATAAAGTTGTATTAAGAATTTCGTGATTTAATTTCGTTATCTATGGTTTGTTGAACACACGTCTCTACGTCAAATTTCTATACAACGGCTTTAATGTATATACCCAATTGAATTTGCTATTGATTAACAGTGCTCTTTTTTATTTTCTTCCCTCCCTCTTTATTTATTTGTTTACAACTATTTAGTAAAAAAAAAAGCAGGTTCGCAATTGTAGAATTATTTAGTAGACAAAATAATTGATCTTACTCTCGTGTCTCGCTGAATCTATAAATGCATAAATCAATTATCTTTAAAGAATCTTACGACAGTCGTATTGAAAAAAAATTACTGAATCTTAATACATGTTTTTTTAATTATAAACTAAGTAAACATTTATTTATAGTAAGTATTTATTCGATAAAAAAATGATAGTTAAATTAATGATTTTTATATAAAATAAAATAAAGTTCGCATTTAGTAAATGTTTAAACTAACTTAAAACTATTGAAACAAATTTGTATTAAAATTTAGTTTTTTTTTTTTTTTTTTTTTTCATGTAAAGATAGTTTTTCTGTTGAACGCAATTCTGTGAGTCTCGTCAGAATGGAATTCTTGGTATCGCGCTTCAAGTTTGTTGTCGAAAATTCGTTTGTTGTTGAAAATGCGTTTTGTATGACGCTCGACGCATTCTCCAATGATATGCGATATTACGCTTGCCGTAATATGTGATGGTTTTTTTCTCTATTTCTCTCTTCCTCCATTCCTTCGTCTTCTCTTTCTCCATCTTTCTCTTTTTTTTCCACTTTCATAACAAGATTACGCTGCTTCTCTACAGTGCATCTTTGCGGCCTGGGACAGCATGTGACTGGTCTCTTCAATGTCGATGATTACGCTCTCTTTCTCTCTTCTCTTTTTCACACGCTTGCTTGCTTGCTTGCTTGTTCTTATGTGTAGGTGGATATGTGTTATATGAATCCAATAACGCCTTTGCACAGTGCGATTGATCATGTTGCGGCGAAATCGTCATTGCCACTTGAATGAAAAGTATTCCCGGTGTGCTGAATGCGATTGAACAACGAAATATGGTGATTATCTTTCGTCACGTTGCCAGTTATGAACGGATTTATCGATCTAGAATTGTCGTCGATTTGCTCAGTGATCCTTGATGTTATCCGAACGAAAGTAAGCTTTCAAAACTTTATTGTCACCACGAAACACTTCGATCTTAAATATATATATATATATACGCATGTTCAAGATCTCACTGATTATTGACGAAATAATCGGCAACGAGATGATCATCCTTGTGCTATGTACAATTATGTATGCTATTCCCATAATAATTCCCTCGACGGTCTATGATGTATTAAAAAGGTTTCTTTGTTACACTTTGTAATACTACAAGATATTAAAAGCACACTGTTATATGGCTTCGTTCAGTGTGATTCAAGTGTAAATAATCTCGGTTTAACCGCATGATTCTTCCATCTTTCTTTCTCTCGACTTATCTCCATCAAAGATATAATCGTAGCTATAGAATCGAGCTGATGAAACTGATTATTAATCGTCTTTGTTGGCCATTTCCTCGACGGTGATCTCGACCAAACGGAAATTGGAAAAACGTCCTTCGGGGTTCGCGAAAATACCATGTCGTGATAGTGTTATTCGCGTACCCGAATAAAATCGTGCCACCTCGATAGCCAAATCCGCGGGTGTATTTTCGTCCGATAGCCGACGGAAAGTTCAAAGTTGAATCACTCGCGATCAACGATAAGATTATGACGCCACGCGCGCGCGCGCGCGCGCAGCATATCTACGGCTCATCTTTTCCGCGCGTTCTTCCTCTTCTTCTTCTTCAACGAATGCCGAATGGCGCGATCGGACCGAATGGTCCGAATATTCATAGTTTGGGTTCATTGATCTATCTGATCAGGTCGATTATGGAATATAGGTGCTTTCTATTTGGTGACATAAATTGATACAAGAATCATTCTAGTTTTCTTGGCATCAGTTAGTAACAAAGATAAAACGATACGATTCACGATTTTGCTAAAGTATCTAAAAATTTAGCTAGATATAGATCTGAAAATAAATTTTGTTGAACCATCAAATATATAGGACGTTCAAAACTAATTATTAGAGTATCAAAATTGTTTGTGGCATTGCTTGTTTTCTACATAAATATTTTGATGGTCCAATAAAATTATTTTCTAATCCGCATCTAGCTAAATTTTTAGATATTTTTAGATATTTCATCAAAATCGTTCTTTCTGATTTGTGTCACTAATACTTATTTCCACCAATGTGGATTAACTTTAATCTCAGTTCAATCTATTCTTCATCTTTTTCTAGTTTTAAAAATTAGAAAAAAATAAAGAGTAAGTTGAATCGAGATTAAATCTACATTGATAGAAACGAGAAACTTCCATTGTTTTAATACTTCGATCAATCGGCTACTTATTGCTCAAGTATTCAATTTCAATTGTCTTTACGTGAAAACATGCAAGAGTCTAGATAGATTGCATGGAAAATTAACAAAATTAACAGCGAGATAAAAATTTTGAATGAATGATAGTTTTTAAAACAAGCAAGCCAGTTTAACTAAAATTGATTTATTC
Organism: Atta colombica; assembly: GCF_001594045.1. Taxonomy (NCBI): domain Eukaryota; kingdom Metazoa; phylum Arthropoda; class Insecta; order Hymenoptera; family Formicidae; genus Atta; species Atta colombica. Next base: position 384,926 of record NW_017259230.1, on the reverse strand, counting down.
AAAAATTCTTTAAAGAAATGTATTAATTAGTACTCATACTAGAACAGGATAAGGTGATACAATTTCGAATATGATATACACAGAAAAATATATAACGCTAATAGTAATTACGTATAGTATGCACTTGAATAAATTTGATGCTTGCGACGAACTTATTATAGATTTGCAGATATATTAATTTTTGAAATACTTATTTGAAACAAGTATTTCAAAAGTTAATGTATTCGTAAATCTATAATAAGTTCGTCGCAAGCATCAAATTTATTCTGAATTCTAATGTTTAATCAAGATTATTAAATTAAAATAAATTCAATTTGCTTATTATATAAAGTCGTTTCTTCCATTAATTTTATAATATTCTAAAGAAAATAAATTCTTTTTGAGTACATAATAAGGATTTCTAAATTTTATATTAAGTATATTTTAAAATTATTATCAAGAAAATATTCTTTGCTTATTCAAAGATAGCCATTGTTTAAAACGAAGAAAATTAATTGAGTAATAATTAATTTTCCTAACAATAGAATGATATTTTTCTATATATATATCTTATCCTACACATTTGATTTTCTGTTTCTCTTTCAAATTTTATGTTTAGTTCTCGTTTACCATAGTAGATTTATAACGAAATATATTTTGCCATGACACATGAGAGACATACTTTAACTATATGAATATATAAAAAGAGGAGGTGTCATGAATTTGATATCGCTGATCTAAATTCGCGAGAAAGAAGGGGAGAAATATACAATTTCGTAGCAAAGATCGGTGAAGACGATGCGATCGTTTTGCGCGCGTAAACATTCGGTTGTTTTGTGTATCGATACAAATTTGTATTGTTTACGACTGAACTTGCGTTATCTGCTGCAATTGTTAAACGCTAAGCCGGTTGTGTAATCCAAGCGAGCCGATCGCAATCTACGATCTGAAACTGTGACACGATTGCGAATATGGAGTGCCAATATTGGAACACATGGTATCGCGTAAGAAGCGTGTATTGCAGGTACCGATAGCATAATCTCGCAACACTGAATAATTCCATATGAATTTGATTGTGTACAGGATATTATCTCGTAAGATGCAATCTTTTTACGCCCAGTAGCGTAACCTCGAATTCTAATTTTTTAATATAACCGAAAATTCGCTGAAGAAAAATCATGCGGAATCGTTCGTTAAATTTAATTTTCATTACTGGAAAAATTGATGTACCTCCGTATTTGCTGTATAAATTCTGCAATGACGCATGAGAGATAATCAATAAATCCTCTATCTGAGTTTAATAATGTCAATTTACGTTACCGAAAGCTGGAATAATGAAAAGTTAAAAATACGAGCCGTATAAAATTATAGTTTGGACGAATTATTCCGTTCCTCTGGACAGTTGTGCATTTCGATCGATGAAACAATCAGTGTCTCGTAATGTGTAATAATACATAAGAGAAACGTGGAATTGATTTCTTTCTTTTTATGGAGCTTTTGTATATTTGCAAATTTATGAGATTACGTCGCGCTTTGGAACGATAACAAAAGGGAAGCTGTTTAGCGATTTCGACAATCAACCAAAAAATGAGCAATTTTCTTCATATATACCTTGTTAGATATCAAAAGAGCAATGGGAACCTAACCCTCTTGAGTTAAATAACATTTTGTTACTTTTAATTTCTGTATGTGTCAATGTACATTATTCTTTTTCTTTAGTTAGTTTTAAAATAATGTTCATATTAACATATGCAATTTTAGTAAATAATAAACTAAATTTGAATCACATTTTCTTAAGTTAAATTACTATAACTTCATTACTTACAATTAAATAACGCTATATAAAATAGGAACAGTGGTAATCTATAGAAATAATAAAAAAATAACTCAAATTGAGTATAATTTGACGTTATGAATTTAAGTGTTAAGATTAACGATAAAAGATAAAACTCTTTTTAAAATAATTTTTCAAAGCGCGAATGCGTGTTTATTGTTTTATCGCGTCATCATATGTCCATCCACTTTCTAGAATGTCTCTGTTTCGTGCACAGACATATCTTAGCACGTATTGTTCATACTTGGAACAGGAAAGTCTTAATTCTTAGAGATGCACTTCTTTGGAATGTCTAAAATATTTATTTCATCATTAGTTATTGTCAGCATTCCCTTTGTAATGTTAACGGATTGTCCGTGCCTGGGAATTGACGAATAAAACGTGTATGAGAGTTTTTTTCATCTTGGTAAATTAATAGCAACGTTTGTTCATTGCTACGCAATCGCTGTTTCTTTTCCTTTAAAAAGCAGTTTTTTGAAACTGTCAATATTTAAGGAAACTTTTACAGAATCTCAGTTTGTTCTGGGATATTTTCTTTGATTTAATAGCTAGAATTATTTATTTTACCTCAACTGTAAAACTTTATGAAAAAGTAAAGTTAACAAAAAAACTATGTAAAACTGTGAAAACTAAAGTCACAATTTTTAATAGTTTCTACAAAATTAATGTACGTTAACGTTTATGCGAAAATTTTTTGCAAGCGATTCCTCTTTCTCTTCCTCTTTTGATTCCTCCCCCTCTTTCTCTTTTTGTCTCCTCTCCACTATCTCATCTCGCTGTGTCTATACGGAATGAACCACGTGGTTTACAAAGGTTCACGTATATGATAATCGTTATCAGTTCGCACTGCTCATCGTTATCAGCAACTTGTAAACGTAACGAATGCGTGTTATTTCTTCCGGAGTGTAAATCTTGAATGCGTGTCTCCGATCGATTACATTCGATTAACATTCAAAAATATGATCAATGTGTCCGTATACGAGTGGTGAGATTAATAATAATCAGGAGGATTCGCGAGATCTGCGTTCAAGATGTCATGTATGTTGAGTTATATCTCACGCAACTAATTTGCGATACTAATTAGACTCTTTTTTTCATTGTCGATTCGTTTTATTTGCTTCAAACAGATGCATGGATGGATTCAATCATTTTTGAGGTCTTGAATTGTTCATGAATCTTCTTGCGTTAGTAAGATTGGGGGCGTACATTGTGTAATAAGACTCAGCGTTATTAATTATGCACATGTACATATATATTACTTAGATATATGTATAAATAATGCCGGAGTAAGATAATAGGGTATCGAGATTATTTCGTTACATTCGTCTTACATAACGATCAATAATATCATCAAAGATTATTAAATATCACAAGCGTTTTCAGTAAATATAACAAAACAGATCTTGCATTTTTTTTATCGAAGTCATTCAGCATAAATTTAGCATAAATTTTGCGCTCCGTTTTGCAATTGGCTAATCATTGAATTCAAAATGACGGAAACGACGACTTCCTTAATTTTAAACTTTTCATTCAATTTTTTCCATACTTACGTTGTATGTGTTTAATCCATGCAAGGTAGATCTATTTCCTTTTGTTTGCTCTATACATTTTCCTTTCTTTTCTCGAGTCCTCAAATGTATAAGAGTAGTTACTTCTAAGTTATCTTAAACCACATATCTTTAAATTTCTGAAAGCCCTTTTAACTTAAAAGCCATTTATCTACTAGAAAATAGATAAATACAATTAAAATTGAAGGATCAATTGAAGGACATTATTGTATTTGAAACAGAAAAACAAATTTTCTCTATGAATAAATAGTCATTTTAGTACATTTTATTTCAATTACGAAATACGATCCTCGTAAATACGATTGGAATGAGTAGACGTATAAAAACAATCTTCTTATAGCATTCGTTTAGAATGTTTTTATAAGATTTTTTTTATTTTTCTTTCATTTTACCGCGAAGAAAATAAGTGATCTTGTGTGCGATTTCGTTATTCTTTAGTGCAGCTCTCGCGATCTAACTTTGCGACGTTATAATAAATATTGACACCGCGTGTACTTGACTCTCTTCTTTCGCCTCTCTTCTTCCTCTTCATTTTTTATTCCTGCGATTGGCGTGCACGTGCGCATTCGCGTGCACACGTTCCATTGCACGCGTTCGCTCATTGGTCGCGATGTTGCGTATTGCGATTGGGCGCGGGTTACGTGCGAGTTACGTATATGTTATGACACACGTCACACGTGGTCATACGGCGTAAGTGGCGCGAAGAAGAAGATCAGTCTATGGATTGAGTGGAACGAAGGTCGTCACAATAGGGCGAATTAATTAATTAATTATTCCAACTTAGCATAGTAAAAAGTCGATAAACATAAAATCACGTAACGACTTTGACGGAAATAATAATAATTATAATAATTATATAAAAAATAATAATTATAAAGCCGGTATCATTACAGAAATATATAGATAGTTTAAAGTACAGGTCGGAAGGATCCGTTCGAAAGAGCAATTACATTGAGAAAAAAATTTATTTATTTGATTTAATTACTTCATTAAGTTCGTTTTTATTTCTTTCAATGATGTATATAAGGCAAACTTATATTATAGCCGTATTCACGATTAGTTTATTTTAAAAACGTTTTAAATAATGTTTAAGATGCTAATGCGACTCTTTGATTAAGTATGGCATCTTAAGATTGTATTTAAAAGTCTACTTAACAGACTTACATATAGGAACTGAATATCAGTTGACTATGAATATCGGTTTGTATTTGACTTAAATACACATTCTAACGAAAGAAAAAATTAAATTAATTTAGTCAAATAAATAATTTCTTTTTCAGTCTACGTATATAAATAATTAATATATACTATTTTATCTTGTTTCTCTTATCATATTTGCTGCAAATAATTAAAACATTATACTTATGCTTGTTTTCTTAATGTTTATTATAATTTATTTATTTATTTTTATAAATTCATAACAAGTAGTCAAAGTTTTCTATCATTTTCAAATTAAATTAATTTAGTCAAATAAATAATTTCGTTTTCAGTTTATCTGTATAAATAATTAATACAACTATTTTATCTCATTTCTCTTATCATATTTACTGCAAACAATTAACATTATACTTATGCTTGCTTTCTTAGTGTTTATTATAATTTACTTATTTATAAATTCATAATAAATAGTTAAAGTTTTCTATAATTTTTAGTCTGTTCGTAGTGTTGTCTTTCTTTGAATGTGTAAGAATAGAATTATAATTGAGATTAGAGAATGGCAAAACGAAACATCCTCGAAATCGAAAGATTTTGTATACAACATTATTCATTATTTTCGACACACTTTTGACAATTGTATTATAAATATTTTTATTCATTTTAAAGAATCGAATAATAGAGAAAAACTTTTTTTTCTTCTTTGCGACTTTTGCGAACGATGTGAGTGTTACTGTTGGGTGCATTTGCGGTTTTGCAAGCGTGTGAATTTTATTTCTTCATAGGACGTCATTATTCCGGGCGCTAAAAACTTACGTCCAATGTCTTTTGTTGTTTTGAAATCCGTTACATGCGATCCTTCATATGCTACCGCGCGTTGTTTACGGGTGTGCGTGCACGCACGTCTGCTTTTCCATGCAATTGCTTTCCGTGTTTCGTGATAAACCTCACGAAAATTAGGACAGTGCTATTATTCGTCTTCGGGAACGATTTTGCAATGTATCTAAAAAGTTCCCTCGCTTCTTCGTTAATTTGCTCGTTATTTTAACAAAGATTTGTCCAGTGAGATAACAGCGAATATAAAGGGAGGACAAATTTTCCTTGTACTATGGAGACACAAAGGAGGGAATTACACTTATCTTTCCGTTGAAGTTCTCATCAATCTTCAATTATTCCACGAATTTTTTGAAAAGGCAGAAATATTTGGAATTAAAATTATTTTCGATATACTTCTAATTTGCGATATATCAGTCGTAACTTGATGTTCCAAAGATATGTTTCGACAGACAGCCGGTATATCACGCACAGAAATGTACACCGCAGCTGTGTGCAACACGTGACATACGATTCAACATATGTAACATTCGGTCAACGTTTTGTGTGTTCCCTCTCTCTTTTTCTTTCTTATTTTCTTCTTTCTCCCTCCCTCTCTCTCTCTCTCTCTCTCTCTCTCTCTCTCTCGCTTTGCTACGTCACAACGATACAAGCGTATATGCTACTGCTGAACATCGGTCAATCTGTTTATGGAAGAAACTTGCGTGTAACTCGATTGCGATTTGTGTGCTACAAAGCGGCCCTTAAGAGCCTTTGCTTTTATGTTACATAGACACATGTGTGTATGTGTGTGTGTGTGTGTGTGTGTGTGTACGTGCGTATAAGCGTGAATAATTTGCGGCTACTTCGCATGCGGCCACGACTCGAGTGCACAGTGCACACTCCCCTTCCGAGTAATGACTATTATCTCTGGGAGACGGTCGCTTTCGTTTTCAGCATTGTCGAGATCGACGATGAATGGCGCGCACGTGCGATTTGTAATCGCAAGTATCGAGTCGTCGTCATCGTCGTCGTTGTCGAAGTTTAGTTGTGCCCGATTATCAGTTTCAAGGTATTGGAACTAATTTCCTATCACCGTGCGCATTCCTTTTCTTTCTTTATATAAAGTATTGTAAAAACTTCATTAACTTACAGCAAATGTCATAAACATAAACTAAACTTTTGCTGCTATAAGTTTCGCATCGATTGCATTTGCAAGAAATCTTTGAATGATTTATGAGAGAAGGATTTCATATATGTATGCAGATTACTTTGAAACTCTGTTTTCTCTTTTGTTTATATTTTACTACTGTATGTATGTGATTATAATAATTATTTATTTATATAGGCTTAAAAAAATCCGCTAGATGTGAATTACAAAAATCCTGGAGTAACGACTTCATATTTACTATGCTCGAATCTTATCTCTCACTTCTTTGTCTTAGCACGCGAAGTTGTACACATAAATGCACGCGCGAGTATGTACACACACATAAGAATACAATGTGTGAATACGAATGTGTACGTAACGACGGAACGTTAAAGGGCAATGTCACGCCGTAATGAGTCTGGAAATTCATCGATGCCTCGCTCAAATCACTATAAATGTCACTTAATACGCCCAACACGTCACTTTCCCTGTCGCGACACCCTATCAAAGTGCCCTTATTCTGCGGAGAAAGTATAAAATGTGAATAAAGAGAGAGAGAGAGAGAGAGACATTTGCCAGTAGGGTGATACGTAACTTGACTCTTTAAAAAATTTAAGAATCGCGATTTAAAATAGGATCGGAAACATTTCATCTCCACTCTCGTACTTTGTCCTACTTTG
>NW_017259230.1:374323-377647 GCF_001594045.1 Atta colombica | reverse complement strand
TATATATATATATGTATATATAAATATACAGAGCATATATAGACTTCATAAAGTCTGCGATTTTTAACATATTTTATAATTTTAACTTCTCGCGTTTTCTGCAAAATTCATAAATTTCTGTCGATAAGAAGTCAAGTTTATAAATTTGAAAAGTGCGCTGCTTCATAATTTATTTGGGAAGTTATGCTGTTTTCGGAATCCAGTGGATTACCGTATATTCAATCTGAACTAAATCTCCACTAGAGGAAACGTAACGTAAAATCATGTGGTTGTCGAGATTTGTACTGTTATTCGGGTTGCTGTACTATTAGATGATTGATTACTCAAAGGAGCACTGGAAAGGAGCACGCAATCCCTTGAGTTAAATAACATTTTATTATTTTTAACTTCCATGTATGTCAAAATGTAAATGAATCCATTTCTTTAGTTAGTTTGAAAGTAAATATTGACTTATGCACTTAGTAAATAATAAATGAAATTCGAGTCAAATTTAATATATTATTTTACGTTAACAATCAATAGTTAATTTAATTAAAACAACGGCCATTTGTTTAATGCCATTGTTTTAAATTAACGACATATTAAATAGGAACAGTAGCGATTTATAGAAATGATTAAAAATAACTATAGAAATTATTAAGAACGTTCTCCGAAAAAATCCATTTTATTTAGATTTTTCTGAAATTTACAGAATAAGCTTGTTTAGTGTCCTAAACATGTGCTTTAAAACTCAATACCCGAAGCGGGATTAAAAATCGAAATATTCCACTTTAAAGTTGAAGCGTTTAAACAAAAAAAAATATATATATATACACACACAATATATATACATATCGTGCGCGCGCGCGCGCACACACACACACACACACACACACACACACACACACACACACACACACAGGATTCCTATCTAAAGCTAATTCTTATTCGAAAGTGGTCTTTTTATTCACTGTAAAAAAGTTTTTTTTAACAATTTTTTGAAACAATGAGATATAAAACTTGATTTCACAAGGAATAATATGATATTTATCTGAATATGACTTTTTTGGTGTTCGTTTTTAAGAAATCTTTAAGCAAAATAAGTAACACAGTAAGTAAAGTCACTATTTTTTCGACCGGTGGCAATAGCGAAGACGGGAGGCATTTTATATTGTATAAAAACCCTGTATAATACATTAACACTTATGGAATATCTTATATTATATAAAAATGAAATAAATTTTCATAAAAATTTTCATAATGATGAGCACTAATGTGCTCATTAGATTGAGCACAACTGCAGTCGAAGTACGTCCTTAATAACAAAAATTGAAATTATAATTTGAATTTAATGTACGTTTCTTTTGCTTTGTATTGTGCGCGCAGATAAAGTTATGAGAAATCTTGTTTTAGTAATTGAATGCAGAGCAGCGTTGTGCGTGTCACGGAGAACGGTGTCTGTAATTTTTCCAACGAGACGTGCATTCCGGCGATACTATTATCTATGGTACACTCGCCGGAAGTCGCACCGTATTTATGTAGGCGCGAGCGTGTTGTTCGCGCATGGCGGCAACGAGTTACGAGCCATACAACAGCCATACGAAAACTCGCGCCGACCTTGCGGCACGTTGGAACGATATTATGCATACGGCGCGCATCGCCGCAAAGTTGCGGTTTGATTCAAGGAATCGTACATGCGCTGTTTCGGCATTTCGCGTCCTTATCGCGCATTTACCGCTGAACGGTATTGTTCGATTTTGTATCGTTCTCGCGTATGTAGATATATACCAAGATTGCCACAGACTTAGAAAACCGGGAAAACCGGGAAAAAATCAGAAAAATTGAAATTGGTCATGGAAAACCAGGAAAAGTCAGGGAAAATATAAAAGAGACTGGAATTTTGAACTTTGCTCACAATTCCCTTAAACTGCTCTTATTACAAATAATTTCTATAATTTTTTAAACATTACATCTGATATTTATAATTAAATATATTCAAAACTCGTACACTTAAAAAAATTTTTTTTTTTTTAAATTAAAATTCGTATTTTATTTAATAATTTTATTTAATCGCTATTTTTAATAACATAAGCTTTCTTATATTCATTGATTTTAAATGTTAAAATTTTTTATATTTTTTATTATGTTAAAATTTGTATATATTTTATATTTGTCATGGAAATTTTCCATTTTTATCTGGGAAAATCAGGGAATTATTAAATTAATTTTCTGTGGCAACCCTGTATGTATACATATGTGAATGAGTGGGATGAGTATATACATACACACAGAAAAATACATACTGTACACAAGTAAGAATTATCCGTTTCAAGTATTTCAAAAATTCATATCCGCAAATCTGTTATAAATTTATCACAAGCATTATTTAAATTTGTTTAATAATAAATATATGATGGTATATATTCTGGTTTATATATTAAGGCAATGAATATATTCTGGTTTATACATTAAGGCAATGAATATATTCTGATTTATATATTAAGGCAATGAATATATTCTGAATCCTAGTAAATTTAATACTTGAATCGAGATTATTAAATTAAAATACATTTGATTCGCTTATTGTATAAATTAATTCTTGTGTTTTGAGTATTAGAAATCTGATTGATATGATTAGAATCTTTGCTTATTTTCAGAAATTTTTTTCAATGCAGTAATCATTACATCTGATATAATTTTGAGTTTCATATATTTACAATAAAATGTAATTAATACCTATATTTATATAATTTTGTACATTATTTGTACAACAAAATTATATAGGATATAGGAAAAATCATAATTTATTAAAAATCCTGTCAATTTTTTCTTGACAAATCTATAGTTGTGTATCAGTTTATAAAGGATGCTTTGAGAATATTGGAGTTGGATCTGCAAGATCTCTTTATGGCCTATCCTAAAGGATGCTAGGAACTAATGCATGACTCACAGGTTGACCGTTTTGCTTTTTTTAAAAGTACGGTTTAGAAACAGGTATAACAGACGCTGTACATACAAAAAATATCATTCTCTTGCTAAGAAAAATGATTATTTAGTTTCTTGTAAATAAAGAATATTTTTAATAAAGAATATTCTTGATAATAATCTTAAAATATACTTATTATTATACAAATTTTAGAAAAACTGACTAATATATATTGGGTTGTCCGAAAAGTTCGTGCCGATGTTGAAGGAAAATTGAAACGCAGAAAATTTAAATTTTAGTTACATTTATTAAATTATATAGGTTGGTCGGCACGAATTTTCCGGACAACCCAATACTAAAAAAGAGAAATTATTATTATTTTTTAAAGAATTATATATATATATATAATAAAATTGATC
>NW_017259230.1:363079-374123 GCF_001594045.1 Atta colombica | reverse complement strand
ATATATATATATATAAAATTTAATAAAATTTAATAAAATGTAATAAAATTATACATAACTTTATACATAACAAAAAATAAATGTAATCTTTGGAACGCGTGCGCATTCATTTAATTTAGAAGCAAACATTTCTAAAGTGCAATATTAATTAATTTATTGAGTCAATGTATTAAGATGAGATAGTTTTCAAAATTTATGTGGCATATTAAGAAATTATAAATAATATAAATAAATAAAAGAGAAAAAAACGATACGCAGTCGAACAAATTTTCTAGAAAACTTTATAAATTCAGATTTTAATACGATTGAATAGCCTCTTAAGATGTCAATGCGAAATTTAGTAAGGTTCTATTAAAGATCAACAAATTTTTCTTCTTGACTGTGCTGCAGGTATAAAATCTGTCGAAACTACACAATGACAATACTCGTACACTAAAAATGGGAATTGTTACGGTCACAAAATCCGCCCTTCTACCTGATGATTCAGTGGCGTATTGTAGAAATACCATGTCAAGCAGTTCTGGCAGGTGTCTGATTTACGCTTCTAGCCAAGAACTGTCTATTCTTAATAATTGAATTTGTATTCCGTTATTATAGGGTGTTTTCTTAACATAAAATACATTACATTTCGTTGAGGAAAAAAATTAAAGCATAAGTTACAAAAAAAATTTCCACAAAGAGAAAATTTCCTTGGATTCTCCATTTATGACGAATAGAATCATGGATGACATATTACGTGGATTATTTTCTTTTTCTACAACATATTTTGCCAAATAACTGCTCCAATATTTCTCGTTTTCTATTCGATGTTAAAAGAAAGCTACATCCTGGTGAATGATGTAATAATAAGTATTCTGCAGGTTATATCTTTAATAAAATATTTTGATGCAAGCGACGCGATAAAAATATAATTTTCGAACGATGTTTCTCTGCGGTTGAGACCATTTCTGTCTGGATTGTATGAAAGGACGGAGTTTTGTTCATTTCAGGGCTGCGTTCGGATTCCCACCTGGATGCTCCTCGGATATTTCATCCTTGTTGTTTACCGAATGTTAAACAAGGAATGACACGACATCCGAGGAGCACTCGGGTGAGAATCCGAATGCAGGCCAGAGTATTATATTTTTATTAGAAATATTGCGGAACCCTGCTGGTAACATAGGATCCTAATATATTGTATCTTTTGTGCTGCTTTTGTACAATTTGGCGGTAACGCGCTTGTGAAGAAAACCATTTGCTAAAGGTTACAAAAAGTTCGATCAGTTTTTTAATAAATGATTAACAAATTGTTTTGATCTGTTTGATATTTTTGTAAACTGGGTACACTACCACATATTTTATTAATTATTTTATTGTTCCTTCATAACGTGCAAAATTTAGCTTGACTATCATATTATGAATAAAATTAATAGCGATATTATGAAATGTGACCAGATTAATAATAACTATATGAAATATATGATACATAATTAATAACAACTCTGTTACGAGATGTAAAATATTAAATTTATGTCGCGATTGCGTATAGTGCAAAATATAAAATATAAAATTTACGATAAATATTATGAAAAATATAGAATTTCAAATGACTCTTAACATATTGTAAAATATAAAAAATATATATTAACAATAGTTGCGTTATGAGACGTAAAAATATAAAATCTGGTTGTATCTAATTACCGTAGGTACATGATATGACGACAATTAAAATTAACGATGATTACAGTATGCAGTGGAAGCCTGTCGATCGACAGATTTCTCATCCACATTCTTATTGTCTGCAAATTAGAAGACGCGTGTTATTATCTTACTTTCCGTCAAGTTTCTCAAAGTTTGATGCTCGTAATGCACTTACCCTTACATACCTATAAGCGTCTGCAACCCGCTCTCGCGAAGAAAGGGTATCTAGGTAGAGAGGAGAGACGCGGGGAGAGGATAGCAGGAATGAACGACCAGGCACGATACATAATAGCATATTCTTTCTCTTAGCTATAGGCGGATGAGTCGGACGAGTCGTGAGTCAGACTCAAGGGAGTAGTAAACTCATTCTCTCTTGATTCCTTTAGCCACAATATCGGATGGACACGAGGAGAAGAAGGAGAAGTAAAAAAGGGAAAGGGAAGCTGAGAAAGAGAGAGAAAAAGAGAGAGAGGGGGGGGGGGGGGGGGGGAGAAATTCTCAGTTAATATACAGTATTAAGAATAAAGGAATTGCTTTCTGGACTAATAACAAATCTTCTTTGTTTTTTAGCATAAAAGTTAATCGAAATTTAACTGATCTTGTGACCAGTAGTATCGTATAAATCGAATATATTAAATATCGTCTATTTTTATATTTTCACGCATCATCTGAATTGCAAAATTACACTTACACACACACACACACACACACACACACACACACACACACACACACATCTTATACACATCTTACATAGTATATACATTACGGAAAGTCTTTAATTTTTTATAAATTTACTTGAAATGTATAATTAATATGAGTAATATAATCTTTTCATTCCAATATTTTTCTTTTTCTATAATTATAAAATAATTAAAAATCTCATTGATTATTGATAATTTTTAAAATTCTTTAATGTCCGTATATGAATAAATATGCGAATTAATTGAATTTGTTGATTGACATTTAATAGTTTTGTGTGATCGAACAATCAAGTTAACGAATTCGTTGAAAGTGATATACGAAGTTTGAAAAGTAGTTGAACATAATGTATTGTATTAATGGAAAATGGACGCGCGTAACCGCAGTTATTTCATATCAAATTCTCTTTCGATCCATTTGCGATTTATATCGTCATTTTGCGATTTATATCTGTCATTTTATGATGAGTTCGCCATTTGCATTACACTGAATTAGTACACACATTAATGCTGTTTTATATATAAAATATCTAAGAGGTATAATATATAATCAAATTTGATAATAAAATAATGCATTTATCTTATATTCTGCTAAATATCATGACAAAATATTGATAAATAAAATATTAATAAAATATTATTTATATGCTTTTACATTTAACTTCGCTAATTTCATGTATAGTAGCTTTTAATATGCACTGATCTACATACACTAATTTTATATGCACTAATCTACATACACTAATCTCTTTGTGCAAAAATGCAAGTGATCGAATTCGTTATTTGTCACTCATTTATCTATATCACGAAATCATTGCGATTGTTCTTTTTTCTTTCGCTTCAGAAATATTCGCGTATTGAAAAAATATACGATTACTTTTGTTTAATTACTTTTCCATTGTTTAACTACTTTTCCATATTTATTAGTGTCCATTTTGCTGTCGCGTTTCTTTCATCGCATATGTTTTCCTCGCCCTGAGTTTCTCCTCTTCCAATAAATGAGGATGTAAATGGTCTGTGCTTATACGTGTTCGAACTTGTTCAAGGTCGTAGTTTAATTCCAAAGCATACGAAAAACTTGAACTGCGAACGAATCGACCAATCGCAGTCAAGCTCTCCTACGAAGGTACGCTCAAGGAAAAGAGTGAGGAAAATATTTGACTGTGGATGGCGGATTTATTTCTTTTATTCTTTCTTACCTTTCACGACCTAATCGGTTTAAACGACCATAATGCATGGTCAGAAAATACTGATCATAATTGTTATGAAGTTGTTAAATCATTAAAAAATTATTTTCTAAATGTATGAAATCGAATTTATTTTTTTGTCAAAAAATTCTTTCATTGCGCAGATATTGTTATTTTAAAATTTAAGAAATTATGAAAATATTTCTCAAATATATCCGGACAAAATCTCTTAAATTCATCGAAACCGACGAAAGGCTTTGATTCGGCGAAAACCATATCTCATATATCGTTATGCGTAGTTACCGAAAATCTTTGAAAGAAAAAAAAATGTTAACGACTGAATCTCGGGATGGAGAAGGATAGAGAGAAAGTGAAGGGTCGGTTGCTACGTCAATGGTCAAGTTTAAAGCCAGCGCCTTTCATTCTTTACAGAATATTCAGTGGAGACGCGAAACAATTAAAGAGGAGACGACGAGTGTTCGCCTAAAAAGAGAATTTTTGGAGGAGGATGCTCGGCAGTTGGGGCTGGGAAGAAAAATTGGAGTTGGGAGAGGGTACAACAACCCCGACGCGAGAGAGACAAAGACGAGAGAGCCCAGACTCGACGCATCCTGTCCCCGACAGTCGGGTGCTGAGGTATGCACCTAGCCGGTGTCACCACCCTCCCAGCTACAGCTCGCCTTTCAACACGCAGCCTTCTCTCTATTGTACGGACTGTGAGTATACATTGTTAGGTTTATCGCGTAACGCACGCGCTATCCCGACGACACGAATATGTACGACGAAATACTACGCCAGTTCGATAACACTACTGGAAATATCGGCTTTAGTAATCGAGTAATCATTTTCGATTACTTTCTATTGTTCGAATTATCTTTTGGTAGGAGAGGGGACCGAAAAGTTTTTTTGGTATTCAAAGATAAGTTGATCGTAAGATTACGCATTATTTCTACGTATATATACACCACATGCTGAACTTCATAGATTCAGTCAAATATTTGAGAGACACAAATTTTGTTACACGACAGCGTTTTCAACAAATTTTTTTTAAGATAATATCAGGTATTGTCGAATATTATAATAAAATTAAAATTAAAATTCATTAATTAAATTGTAAATTATAAATATTTTAACTATATATACTTTTTTTTTTTTTACAAATAATATTATTTTTCAGGATGTATAGAGTGTCCCAAAATTTGCGACAAAATACTATAGCAATAAAGTTTTCGAAAAATTAAGTGAAAAAATTATTTTTAATTTAATAAAATATTTTTGACAAAAATTTTTAAGATAATAAAGATTTATAAATAATAGCTAGTTACAGATAATGTAAATGACTATCTGTCCATGAATGTGATAGTATTAGTGAGCGATGATAAATGCGCACTTCAGTGCTTTCATTAATACTCACAGGTAGTCATCTAATCTGTAATTGGCTATAAATTCTTATATCTTAGAAACTTAATCTTAGATTATGTTTAAAATAAAATGTACAAGCTTTTTACTTAATTTATCGAAAACTTTTTTTCTGTATTTTGAAACGTTCTGTATATGTTGGCTCTTTTATAATTAAAGAATTATTATATGTATGTATTCCTAAGAATATAATGCCAGCGACTTGAAATTATCAATGGAATTCTTGTCTTGTCCCTAATTTTAGGGTTTTAAATAAATCTATAGTAATTAAAAATGCTGAAATAAGGAACACTTGCGAACACTTGCGAAATTTAAGTTGAGGTCGGACCTGATTATTTTTGTCTAGTTCGATTCTTCAGGTAATCGATAATTTCAGCCAATTTGAATGTTTGCAGTTATCCTCAATATTATCAGAAATGAAAGTGCGACATTTTGTCTATAAAAAAAGTTTATAAATGAATAAGAAAAGAACCATTTGAAATATATGCTTTTATTTTATTTTGTTTGTTTTATTTTATATAATACACACTATTTTTTTATTACTATTATAGTTTTATTTTCTCTAATATTACCATTAAACATTTTAATTCACATTTATGATATTACTTTCGAGAACAAATTTTTCTTTATTTAAGAAAGCTAATTGATAATGAACGATATTAACAACAGTTAATTTAAATCTTCAGAGCAGCGTGAGATGGTCAAGATGCTGACTGCTCATCCTGAGATGCACGAGAAGCGGGATGGTCTCGGCAGCGGGCAATATGGGGCAGGCGGGGGTGGTGGCACTTCGATTGAGGAAAAACCAATTCCAGAACAACCACCCCCGCCTCCTGCACCTCCGCAACGAGATCCATCTGATCCCACTATCAGCGCTAAAAAGCTTCCAAAGAAACGAAAATTTGATCCATCGGAGCTTGAGGAGATGGACAAGACCAGCAATATCACCAGCAACATCAACAATATGGTTCATATACGCGCGCCTGCTGTGCCGCTTAGCGGCCAGCAGATTTTAGGACAACAATCCAGCATACCAACTACCATCAGCCGAAAGTCGCCACAACAACAGGAGTCTGATTGTTATCAAGTATGTTGATAAATGGATGATACTAATCGAAATTTTAGTGTTAGCGAAATAGTAATAGTTACTAATCTTAGCTGATATTTGAATGCTATTATGAAAAAGTTATAAATGTTATAGAAAATAAATAAATATATAGCAATATATTGTAATATACATATATTTATACAGCAATTTAAGCAGAATATCAGGTTTTTTTATAAAATAAAATTTTAATATATATGTACAGTTTTTACCTCATCAGTCTTATTATATGCAAAATTAAGAATGCTGATACTTCTTATAGGGAGAAATATAATTCTACGTCATTTAAAATAATTTTCGTATTTTTATAAGAAACATTTCTGTGTCAAAAAATAAAATATTATATTTAACACATACAATAATTTATTTTAAATTATCTTTTATTCGAAAATATGCGTTGTACATGAATTTTTTCCTTATGTTCAAGGTACCTTCAACTCATTCGGTAGTAGTGTTACCTCCTCAAAGCACAGCGGTGGATTATTCTCTCCGCGAGGAACCTTCACGTTCTCGTCCTCGGCTTGCTATTGATCTCAGTGAGTGGCGCGATCATAGAGTGTTAGCTTTAAGGGATTCATATTATTTCCCGGGTGTTATACGTAACGTTGTTCACGGTGAGATATTAATTGAGTTTGATGGCGAGAGGAAGCTAATGCGTTATAGTGACGTTCTGGGTGCAAGACGGTACGATGTGATAGGAGATGCAAGCCCGTCTCTGGGACAGGTGACTACGGATATGAAGGTTTGCATCAGATGTCCGACCTCGAGCAATCATGTGGACGCGACAAAAGTGTTTGTAAAAGGGATAGTGAGTAGAGTATTAACGAAACCTTCTCGTTTTGTTGTGAAAATACCGCGGGAGGACGATCAGTGTGATAGTTATATTGTGAAACGTGCTGATTTGCGGCTAGTACAACCTCCATGGGCGGACGAGTTAGAGGAAGGATTGGAAGAATGTGACCCTACAAGAGAGAATATTGGTAACAAATCATTTATCAATAAGATCATTTATTTTTATTTTTCAAAAAAATAATTATAACATCATAACGTTTGCTTTTTTGAAATTTATCAGAACATGGATATCGCAATATCACGGAAGCTCCGACAGCAGTGCCAATTTTGCATACTTCTCATCATACATCGCATATATCAAGTCACAATGATACGAGTTATTATAGAACGACCGGTACCAGTCCTCTTATGACTTTAGGCACTCCTGCGCATTCTGCCACGGCGTTAAGTAATGGTAGTCGGCCGTACGACGATTTAGAAAGCGAGGATGATTTAGACAGAGAGGATATTACATTTCCCTCGGACGCAGGTTAGATAGATAAAATTTTCACTGTATTACGTACGACATTTGTTTATGACATTTAAAAAATATATTGCTACTGATTACATGCGTGCGCGCAAACATTAAAATTTATTTGTATTTTAACAATAGATTATTTAAATATTATTTAATGTTTTTCTGAAAATGTATTCCCTCTATATCTATAAGAAAAGCTGAAGCTTTTAACGAGAGTAATTTAGTCAAAACAATAGTATAGTAATTCAAGTATATTCAACTGACAGATGCAAAATTGTCAGGGAGCAGCAAAAGAAGCAGCATGCAGAGCCGAGGAAGTACCAGTAGCCTAGTTGAACAACGTAGTATAACGCCTCGCTCTCAGGCAGCCACACCTCGGTATTACTTTTATCAAATATAGTAATTTTTCATAAGATAAATTGATTAATGCATGTAACAATAGTGATACTTTTAATAATAATTGTACATGAATTTATTTTTTTTGTTAAATAGATCTCAGGCGGCAACGCCACATAGGTATAAAAAGGGTGACATAGTGGTTACACCAAGTGGAATAAGAAAAAAGTATAATGGAAAACAATGGCGTCGACTTTGTAGTAAAAAGGACTGTAATAAGGAAAGCCAGCGAAGAGGATACTGTTCTCGTCATCTTAGCCTTAAAGGGTCTGGTCTTAGAGGTCCAGCAAATACATTTCCTGGGTATGAACATCCATTTGCACTTGTATCGACGATTGCTTCTTCTCATTTTTATTATTTGGATTTCTGTTCTTTAAGGGACACAACATTACGATTTATTTACCCAGTTGCCTTGGGATTTGTTTTGGTTTTTGGTTTTTCTTCCTGTCACAATTACGGTATTAATATTTTTTCACTCGAAATTCTTTGTTATATGTGAAGAAGCAGGGAATGAAAACCAGCTTTTTTGTTTGACAAGTGATTGTTTTATTAAATTATCTGATGTTTTAACGATCACTGATGTTGTAAATTTTTTTTATTTTCTTTCCATTTACAGTAAAATGGATGGCGAAGAAACCTCAAGAGATTCCGATACTTCGCCAAATTATGTTGACAGAAGAATAACGGATAGATTCGACGAAACTGAAGCTGCTAATATGCTTGGTATATCCTTTATTTCCAATAATAAAAAAAACAAGAATTTTTCTTTTACATTTAAAAAAAAATTAGAATTTTATTGAAATATTATTATAGATCACTTTGAATAAAAAAATTAATCGTGTATGTTACATTTAACTATCAATAATCTGTTTACTCTGAATTATATTTTGATATTCGATATTCTAATCATGTAAAATGTTTTTATATGGTAGTAATTTTCTATGGATTAAATGTATTGTATTATTCCAGTATCTTTGGGAAGCTCTAGATCGGCTACACCAGCCTTTTCATCACCGACGGGTCAGTCTTCTATATCTCCATGTATAAATCAGTCACCAGTGCCGCCGTTGGGGCTCAATCAGAATAATGTATTTATGCCTATTTCGAGTCCCGCTCATCATGCGACTCCGCTGATCTCACCTGGCGCAAAATGGAAGCATTCACCTACACAATCGAACTTTTTGGTTCAGTATCCGCAACAAGTAATAAAGCCCGAACCGAATCGAGTAGATAGAAATCGACCGATTCCAATAACTGGTGCTATTCCCACCAGTTTAGGGACAAGTGTGATAAGAATCTCCCCAGTGAGTCGCAGTATGCAACCCGGACAGAATCCGACTCTGTCATGGTCGGAACAAAGTCCACCACCGACGAGACATCCCTCAGTCGTTACATCAATCGCACAGCAACAGCAAAACATAATCTTGCAACACGCGCTAACGTCCACCAACGATTTTCCCAATCAGACCGAGATGTCCGAACAGAGTTCGCAATTAATAAAACCACCGCTCTCACCTCATATGCCTCTGCCCGCTATCCCGGTGCCGCAGAACTTGACACTTGTACACAAATCATTGGAACAACCAGTCGACTATGCGCAGTCGCCACAGTCCCAAGGCCAGCCGATCTATGTGATGCAGCATGAAAAAAAGTATCTCGTGATAAAGAACAGCATGGACATGTCGGCGCCAACGGGTACGCATATAAGCAATCAAGATGATAAATATCGACAAAATTTAATCAACCATCCGAGTCAACTACCGGTCTCTACCTTGCATCAAGTTCAATGTCAACAACCACCTCAATCACCCGCAGTTTCATCCGTCCACATTGATAAACTGTCTGTTTTGCAGCAACCTGTAAGTTGACACGGTACATATAATGAATTAATATAAATTAGAAAAAAATACATTTATAGTTAAGCAATGAAATAGCACTAAATTTTTTATTTATGTCCCGATTTGCAATGGTGAGGGATCTAAATTAATAAAAGTTAGTTGGGTATATTAAAGAAAAACAAGAGCGTAGTACAAGGTCCACATATATCGCAAAAGTGTACATAAGTTGATTTTACTGTTTGCAATTAGGTGAATAAAGTGAACACACATACAACTGTGCATATGGACATGCAAAGAAGTCAGCCGCCGCCTACAAGTGCTGTAATGACATCCACTACAGAAGCATCTAATCTATCTACTCCGACAAGCGTCTTCCAACACGTAATTGTTCAACCAGGACATTTGGTGCAAATTCCAAAAACTCAATCTTCTAGAGAAGAGAATGCAAAAAACAACGGAATTCTCTGTAAGTTTTATGTTATAATATACATGCATTATTCGAATGTAAACAATCCTTATATTTTGTATCTCCATTATTAAAAATTTTTCTTCAATAATTAATTTTTTGTAAAATGTTTTAAGCATTAAAAGTTCAAACATTACGTTATTTCGTCTTATTTTTTTTATCTCATTTTGCTATCCCGTAATTGTTTGTGATGACAATCTTAATGTCATAATATGTCGAATCGGTGATACAAGAAAATTTGACTAAACGGTAAGGCTTTCACAGATGGCAGCCATGAAGTTCCTCCTGCATACCAGCCTCATCCCCCATCATTACTGAACAATGTGCACAACTGGAAAAAAGGTTTGAGTTCTGACTGCCAACTGAAAT
The DNA here is from genome assembly GCF_001594045.1 of Atta colombica. Lineage (NCBI taxonomy): Eukaryota > Metazoa > Arthropoda > Insecta > Hymenoptera > Formicidae > Atta > Atta colombica. The sequence continues at coordinate 363,653 of NW_017259230.1, read as the reverse complement.
GTATCAAGCCTATGGAATTGCTGTAGGTTGCAGTTTGTCAATGGTACATAACAAAACAACATTTGTTTGTTATGTTCAAGTTATAAGCACAGATGCTTAATTATAAAATATTTACATAATCGTATGTTTAGTTAGTAGTTGGGAATTTTCTGTTTTTTTTTTTATTTCTTTAGATCTTTATGCATTTATTTTATGTGTCTTAGTGTAATAACGTATTTTTTACGTTATTGCAATATAAGAAAAAATTTTATTTGTTTAAAATTATACTGCTATTCTGCACATATATATTATTCACATTTATATATTGCAGATGTTCTTTTTAATATGAGATACTTTTAATTATGCAATTTTTTCCTGTGTACCATTGCCAACCTTGCAGCTGACGCAATTAATTAACAAACTTTATCCTTTCTTAATTTTTCATTTTATTTAACATACATAAATAAGATTTTTCTTCAAAAGCTTTGATGCTGGGGAAGGCTATTCTAATGTTGAATCCAAAGTTTAGATTTTTAAAATGTAAAAATATTTTTATATGTAGATAATGTTTTTAAACGATAATTACATATTATCG
>NW_017259230.1:357877-362979 GCF_001594045.1 Atta colombica | reverse complement strand
AATATATTATATATATAGAATGTATAAATAATATATTTATATATCCCAATGGCATCGATTGATAATCACGATTTTTTTTGTACAAATATTTACTTTATCCTGAAATCACGATTTTAGACATATTTTAGACATATGTTTATGTTACAGTTGCTATATTCTATTTAAATGTTATAAATGAATAATTTTCAAAATAGTAACATTGGCTTTTCGTTACTTATTACTGATCCTTAGTTAGTTTAAAATACTAGCACTTTAATTCTTTTCATTAATCCACATTGCTTTTCTTGGATATAGCAGCGAAAACATTTCTATAAAAAGTTTATAATATTATTTTATCCGCTGCTATTCCCATATCAATACTAACCACACTCATTGCAACTAACCCACTAACTTCATTGCAGCTTTTTCCTGGCAGACGACAGTTCTGGAACACTCAGAGGTGAGCCCTCCTCCTTCTGCTCTGAGTCCACCCCTGAGTGCACCTCCAATACCAATAAGTATGAGCACACCTGCTGAAGATGGCCCTGGTACTGGTTCAGATCCCATAACACCTGCCGAAGAAGAGGATGATGATGTTTTTGAAGCAGAACCAACCCCACCTGCAGAAGTGGAAGCTAACGCTAATAAAAGACGTAGTCAATCGCTCAGTTCTTTGCAGCCGCAGACTCCATTGAAAGTAAGTTTAATGAATTATTATGTGCTTTTTTAATTGATATATTTAATTGATATTAAGTACAATGAAATAAATCAGTTTATATTTAATTACATTAATAAAAATATGTCTGATAATATTAAAATATTGATAATGACCAAAATTGTATTAATAATGTTAATATAATAAGAATAAATTTAATCTTTATTGTATGTACATATTTTCATATATTAATTACAGGCTAAAGACAGAATACGTCGACCTATGAATGCATTTATGATTTTTTCAAAACGACATCGTGCCGTTGTGCATCAACGTCACCCAAATCAAGATAATCGTACAGTATCCAAAATATTGGGAGAATGGTGGTATGCTTTGGGACCAGAGGAAAAACAAAAGTACCATGAGCTTGCTTCAGAAGTGAAAGAAGCACACTTTAAGGCACATCCGGACTGGAAATGGTGCAGTAAGGACAGACGGAAGTCATCGACGACTAGCTTTAAGGGAAGCGAAACTGGAAGGACAAAGTTGAACAGTACAGGAGAAGAAACAGATCTTTTGCAAGGTTCTTCATCAGAGGATCCAATAACAATTATATCTGCCGATGAAGTATCTACTCCAATTATTACCACATGTAATGAAACTTCTACTAACGTTGAGGTAAAGAGATTTCGCGATAATATAAACGTAGCATAAATAATATTATAACAATAAGTAAAAAATAAGTATAATAATAAGTAAAAAATAAGTAAAACATTTAAAGGAGTTATCTTTCAAGATTTTCCTATTCATTTTGAATATCTGCTAAAAAAAGATATTTCATCGATAAAATTATTGGCAGATTATGAACCAATCACACACGCAACATAGAATCTCGGAGATTCCTTTGCAAATTGAAAATGCAGAGAGCGACAGCAAGCAGGACGATGATGCAAATGGATCAGATGACGATCAAATGGTTATTTGTGAAGATCCTCAACCGGAAATAGATTTAAAATGTAAAGATAAATTGACAGATAGTGATAACGATGTGCAAGATGACGATGCAGAGAAAATATGTTATAATCAATCGCAATTCTCGACAGTGAGCGGTTCAAAGAGGGAAGTCATCAATGTTAAACAAGAAATAACGTGCAGGCCTAAACCGATAAAAGGTATTTCTTCTAAGTCGTCAATGATGAAACATGTAACGTTTAGCTGACACGTTACATAAATATGTTTTAACAATACAATCTTGATGTTTATTTAGCACGGATACCCTCAACAGGTATAGAATCTACAACAAAATATCACCATACTTCCATGGATAAAGGCAGTACTGTATCAGTTTTATCAAGTACATATCCTTATCACAGTCCTGTCAATCCAACAGGAGTGTCAGGGTTTCAACCTACTGGTGGCGCTTTCATAACTATGCCGATATCGCCGAAAATTATTAAACCAGAACCGGTAAAGAGCGAACAGCAGTATAGCACACAGTACAGTGTAAATAACCTCGTGAGCATCCACACTGAGAACGGACGAAACATGCCTAAATTTACATCAGCTCCGGTATTACACACTGTAAGTACTAGATGAGTAGACACTTCAGCATACATTTCTTGCAATTTGTTTGAAGATATTCGTCACAAATATTGCACGAACAAATATCGCATTCGTATTATTGGGAGTATAATTATTGTTCTACGTACTGACAAGCCTATGTTTCCCAGTGACTCTATCAAAATTGCTTCTTCATAGGTGTCTGCTTTTAAGAAATAGTGCACATATTTTATCCGATAGTTTCGAATAAAAGATTTCTCGACAGACTCGAAAATTAAGTAACAAGTTTAACGGTACTAACAGATTGGATCAAAACCTATGATGGCGCTGTTGAAACAACAGCAGCCGTTGCAGTCTTTAGGCACTACTCTTCGCCCTCTTACTTCAACTGTCCCTTATCAACCACCGCTCACTCTAACATTGCTCGATAACGATTTGGTGGCTGTTTCCAAACCGCAGCAGGGATCGCAGTACCTTAACCCGACGCCGCCGCACTCCAGGATGTATGGTGGTTTCCAGATACCCAACACTGGTGAGTATACAAAAATTATTGTTTTCTCAAGTTTCTTCTATATTATAATATAACGTAAATAATCTGCGTTCCATATACAGACGCTGGTAGCCGCAATAATTCGATATCCGTACAGAGTTTGGTTTCGAATAATAAGATGGAAATTCAAAGTGTAATTGTGAGCAAACCTTATCCTGCAGCGTTATCGACAATCTCCACTACATCGACTTATCGAGGGATTGGCCATTCTATTGCTCGCCTCGCGGAATCCGAGAACAATAATGACAGTCAATTGGCTACAAATCACACTCAGTTTTATGGTAATCTTTCTGTGAATTTATTAGCTTTTATATCGTAATATACGTCCTTAATTAATTTTTGTTTTTATTTGTTATAGTCAGTAATATAAAAGCTGAAGATAGAAAGGGCACAGTAAACATTGCTCTTCCCGCAACAAATGAGATACATAAACAACCATCGACGCCTCACACGCCGCATACACCTCAAAGTAATCACGGAAATGGTGATCTGTCATCGAATAAATCATATACATTCGATGAAGGGCAAAGTAATGATCTAGGGCCAAGCAAGGGTCCATTCATGCTTGCTCCGACTCCGGCACAGCTTGGTCGAGCGCCGCTTCAAAGGAGACAATCAATGGGTACATGATAACATAGAATTGTACCCAGACAACAGCACGCATGTCCAAAATTGGAATTGGAATAAGACGTCTTAAAGATTTTTCAACATGCATGCTGTCTGGGTAGTTTGTTATTTTGACATTATTGCAGAAGTAATAAATGTACATACTATTGTGGCTGTGTTCCAAAATTTATTATCAATGCTGAAAATTTATAGTTTATGTAACATAAACTGTGAATTTTTTAGAACACAGCCTATTATATGTTATATTGAGTATATTTCATAACTACAGAGTTTAAAAAATTAATTTTTCCTTAATGGAAACTTTCTTGAGAGAAATTTTTTAATATAATTTCTCAACATTTTAAATGTGAATTTCTTTACAATTAAATCTCAAATAAAAATTTTGTTAAGACAAAATCCATTTAAAAAACTATTTAATTACATAAAAAACATAGTTTTGTTAATTATTTATCATTTTGCGAATCGCAAAAGCTTTGTTTTTTTTATATTTGAGACTCCTCTTGAGTAATCACCATAGCCATATTAAATTACGACGTCAGAAGCGAGAAATGATGAGTTAATTTTTATTATGTGCCATTTGTAAATAAAGACAATTTGGATAAAACGAAATGATGAAATCGCTTTAAAGCAATCGTTTCAAAAATGGGTTTCAACTGTCCTTATCCCTCCCTTCTCTTCTCCGAGAGTCAGTAAATAATTATAAAAAGAGATAAAAGGCTTGTAAAGTATTTAAATCAATGCGCATGTGTAGCCTATTTTCACTTACACATGCCTTGTACACTTTACTGATTGTCAGGAGAGATAAGCATATAATTTTTGTCCATTTTTTCAAATGTTTTAAAACAATCTCATCCTTTTGTTTTATCCAAAGTGTCTTTATTTACTAATGACACGTAACAAAAATTAACGTGTCATTTCTTATTTCTGATATCATAATTCAATACTGTGGTGAGACTCAAGAATTTTAATTACATAAATGTTCTTTAGGAAAATCGACTAAAATAAAAAACTAAAAAGTGTGAATGAAATTGATTAAAAAGTGATTTGTAGTTAAAAGACGTGATAATTTTTATATCTTTGTCTATGAATTTTTATGAATTAATTTGACATTAAACTGTTTGTCCTTTTTTTCCTTCCTTTCTTTCCTCTTCCGTACTTTCTATTGAACAGCAGTGCCTCCCGCATCAAATGCAGGAGACCATGGGTCAATGGTAACATCTCAACATTGTGATAATCGACCACAAATAAATACATCTCAAACGACAGAGCAAACGCAACAACAGAATTTTACAGAATCGCATACTTCTCCTTCTCCCTCTACTAAGAAAGGTTCCTTCTTCAAGAAAAACGTGGAGGATGGTATGGACAGGTACTATATCAATATATTTTTTAATCTCTTTATTGTATTATAATTGTTACAATAATGAAAGATTTTATAAATATATTAGACTAACTTGATGTATTTGTTGAATAATTGTAGAGTTCTCGAACAAGTGAACTTCCAAGAAAAATTCTCATCGTTGCCAGAATTCAAACCGGAGGATATACAAAGATTACAAAGTCCGAATGCAATCAGTATAAATACTCCGATCAGTATAAATACTCCGGGTTCAGCTAGCCATAACAGTGCAGCTTCTATGTTACATCCGCAAACACGTATACATACCTATAGTCGAAAGAAACCCATACAAGTAGTACCTCATAGGCCCACAGGTGAATAATTATATTAAA
>NW_017259230.1:356037-357777 GCF_001594045.1 Atta colombica | reverse complement strand
AGGTGATGATTCGCGGTATAGTCTGGTAGATTTTCGTTCGATTACACTGACTCGATGTATGTATGTATATATATATATATTTTTTTTTTTTTCTAACAGTAAATGAGGAAGAGATCGAGTCGGATACACCGATATCAGCCACTCCGAAGTCTGCTTCGAATGTTAAGCTGACAGGCACCACGTTCTTCGGCCCAGATTTCAATGTCGATGCTTATAGAGCCAATAACGATCTAATGGATGTCGATGCCAGTTCTCCGCGTACGCCAAAAACCCCTGGGAGCAGTGCTGGAAATACCGTGCTGGGAATCGGTCGAAGTGACAACGAGCGTGGTCATAGGAAGATATTAGAGCAACGGAGACAATTGGTCATGCAATTGTTTCAAGAGCATGGTTACTTCCCAACTGCGCAAGCGACTACCTCGTTTCAACTTGAGCATGTGGATATATTTCCTACTAAGACTAGTTTGCAACTAAAGATTCGAGAGGTGAGACAAAAATTGAAAGCCAATTCGACGCCGAGTGCTAACAGTCTTGTTAGTCCATTACCGGTCTCTGAATCTTCTCCTGTTGTAACTGGTAAGTATCAAAAATTTCATTGCGTCTTATATGATTTTTCTTATATATTTATAATATGAATTGATTTATACTGTTCATACAATATTTCTTCAGGTCCAACTGCTCCTCCAACATCGATAGGAGCTCCACATTCACTGCCTGTAAGCAGTAGTGGTAGCTAGCACCCACGTGCCAACTGTGATACTGTGCATCCCCTTACTCCGCAACACGAATACATCATTATTCTTTGAAGAGCGAAGTGTTTATTAGAAAAAAGTCAAAGTGTACATTCTCTTTGAGATTTATAAAGTACTGCGAAAGGCTTTAGTGCAATTTTAAATTACGATAAAGTCTAGTGCGGATGACTTTAGCGGGCATATTGAGACGTGTCGATATATAAATGTCAATAATGATCGACTTTGTATATAATATAATTGAGCTATTAACAGTTTGGAGATGCTCTCTTGGAGTGTGTGTTTGGATCTTTGTGTTCGATCGTCATTGAACAATAAAAAAAAATGACGAAAATTGCGAATATTCAATAGATAAGTCACGATACTTCACGGTAATTTATGTTTTTGCGTGCAAATTTTACATTATATGAATCCCGTTGTATTATACTATATCACATAATGCAGTATGTGGTAAGAATATAAGCAATATGTAAGCTTGATTGTATGTTGAAATCTGCCACGAGATAAAAACTTTCTTCTTTGAAACAAAGAGACAATACTATATTGCACTATAAAGATTCAAAGATGATTGAAAAAATTAGTATGATAATTCAAATATGATATTATTTTATTACATTTTAAAATTGTAATTTGCATTTTACTGCGCAGTCTTGATTGTGCAATTGATATTTGTACATCAACACGTCCTGCGTAATTCATGAAAGGCCTAAGCTATTGTTAAATATTGTTGAAAAAAAAATCGTAGAGAAAAAGAGAGACAGAAAGAAAAGCGCGAGAGAGAGAGAGAGAGAGAGAGAGAGAGAGAGAGAGAGAGAGAGAATCGTAATTGGGAATATTATGGAATATAGAATTATAGAATATTATGAAATTAAATCAGAGTTTATATATATAAGCATATACTTTAATTATACTTTATATGTGTGTATATGTATATGTATATATATATATATATATATATATATACATATATATATATATATATATATATAGA
>NW_017259230.1:354788-355968 GCF_001594045.1 Atta colombica | reverse complement strand
TATATATATATATATATAGATAGAAAAAAAGTATAGAATGAAAACTACGATACACTGCACAAAAATGTATGTAATACACTTATCAGAAATGTTTATTTCGTATGTAAATATTATAGAATAACTTTGAGGTAAAGAACATCTGAAGAGCTAAAATATCTGCAATTCTTTAGCTGAGGAGCTATAAAAATACTGTATTCTTGATTTATAGATTGCGATATCCCCCAGAGGTAAAAATCGTGCCATTGTGCGGTGACAAAGTGAAGGGAATATGTATGCGCGCTATAATTCCCGTACTAATGGAAGAATAATTGTTAGATAACTTCTGATATATAGACAGTATGTAGTAAATTTCTCTGACATTATTGAAAGTACTTATTCTACTGTTTTTAGAGCTTTGCTAAAATTCAATGCATTAATCTATGTTTTATAGGTGTTTTAAAAACGGTCTTCTCAGTTTTTTTTTTGTTTATTTTATATTTCTTTTCTTTTTCTGACCTTAGATTTAAGCGCTTTTATGAAGGTCATAATTTTTTTTCTTTTTTTTTTGGCCGTGACAAATACACATTTTATTCTTATCTTTATTGCATGTATCAAGAAGTACTTAATATGTACTGCATAAACGAAGAGGCAGGGACAAAATTTAATCATTGTGGTACTCAAATGTCGACAATTTTTAATCGGCAATTACCATAATCATTAACAATAGTAACGTATTAAAATAAAATGCGTGCACTTTTATCAAAGCCAAAACGTATATGTTGTATACAGTGAATTTGTACAATATATTAAATAGGATCAGTGGTTGTTATATCATGTTTTTAATAAGTTTATTCTTTACTATATATGTAAGAGAAAAAGATACAGTATATCGCATCTGTTTTAACATTCTCTTTTTACTGATCCAACCTTTAACTTCTCCCCCTTTTTACATTATTAAAGCTCTCAGAATTATTGCATCGAATTTTAGCAAAGATTGTTGAATTTGGCTGTAAAATAGGTTATGTAATTAGTGATACATATGTTTATTAAAAAAGCGCACCTCGACAGGTTGAAATCTCGCGTTAAGGCACGTATATCGTAGTTAAGATATGAAACAGTGTCTATTCTACATATTTTGTAAATAGAAAATAATATACTAATTAAATAAATGTATATATATATATATGTGTGTGTGTGTGTG
>NW_017259230.1:353006-354751 GCF_001594045.1 Atta colombica | reverse complement strand
ATATATATATATATATATATTCTGGAGATGGTAGAATATATATGGTATTGTAATTTGTAGAATTATAATTATGAGGAAAAGTGCAGACAGGATTAAGTTTAGAATAATTGCAGATTATGGGCCTTCATCTGTAGTGGACTCTTGTGCTCGGGACGGTCCTCCCACCCTTCTCCAAAGTTAATCCTTTCCTAAAGCGTTAGGATACTATTGTTTGTACATAATATAATTATATAGTTCTCCTATTGTCTCTTGATTTATTATTTTTTATCGAATGTTAAACGCACTAGTGGCAAATAGTAACGTAAGAAGAGGGAAACTTAAAGCCTGGATTGATCCTGTAAAATTTCGTATCATTACTTAAAACTGTTCTGTTGATGAAAACTTGCTTCAGGTTTATATTGCAAGCCATTTTAATATGTTTTAAAACGATTTTTATGGTTACGTTTCATGCAAGCAATCAAAATTCGGAGAATCGTGTTGTCAAAATATTGTCAAACTATTCTAGAGTTGCATATGTATGTTTATGTTGCATGTCGTGAAGTATGCAAGTTCGTTTTTATTTAATTTGGCTATATTCTAATAAAATACCTCGTCCGATATGAAATTCGTAGAACTTTTTGAAGATATTTTATCAAAGTATTTTAAATACGAATGCTCAAGTCTTACTATATATTTATGTCAGCAAGATTTACTCTATATTACTCTTCTCTCTTAGCTAATTTGTCAAATATACTTTCTTTATATTATTTGGCAAAACGAAAAGTTGTCTATCAAGAAATTATTTATATAGTAAGCGTTAACTTTTTTTTTAATCTGTACGTGCATTTTTCGTATTTTAAAAACGATATGCTATTTGAGAAATATGTTCTTAGATTTAGAAAACAGGATCTTAACAGGGTTTGAATATCTCTCATATTCTAGCCCATCTTCAAAGAATTAATACAAAAAAATAAATACTATATATATTTTGTACTTGCGTAAAAAACTAGCGAACTACTTTCCAGTATTTATAAGATTCTTGAAAAATCATTTGATATATATATGTATATATAAAAATATACACACACACACACACTCACACACACCACGCGCGCGCGCGCGTGGTGTGTACATACATACATACATATATATACATATATCTTCTTCCCCTTTATTTCATATGGTGATGAAATACGTTCCGTGATTTAGCAGCCATGAATGTGACTGTGATCTAGGAAAACAGAAGTAAAGTAAAAGTGGCGGCTATTCTACTGACTATTTCTTCACTACTAGACTTTCTTCCTATATGTTTCCTTCCTCTTTATATCTCTTCCTTAATGTATAAATGAATATGCACAAGCGCTTCTTCACATTACTCTTATTATTACTTTTTTATTATTTGCGTTAAATATATTTTTACTGTGCTTATAGTTGCTACGCGATTTACCATAATTTTCATTATTCTATATTATTTCTTGTTTAATTTTGAAATATTTTTAAAACTGTTATGTAATTATATATTATCAGTCAAGATTAATGTTATAAAAATATACGAAGCATACAAAAGTACATATTATATAGAAGTCGTGAGAGAAAAATGACTCTATATGTATCCATGCAGTAAAAACTTTCACATGTTGAATATTGATATATTGTACACGATGTACGTGCATATAAATGCGTGGGAATAATGAAATATAAATACAATAAATATAAAATATATATATATATATATACATAAATGTATAAAACAAACTATTAAACGC
>NW_017259230.1:344310-352906 GCF_001594045.1 Atta colombica | reverse complement strand
ATATATATATATATCTGGCTGAGGCATTAAAATCTGCACCAATTCAACGAAACAAGCAGTCCGCTTTATACCCTGAAACGTGATCGACTAATACAGCTCCATTATGATCCATTTCAGTATCATCAAGCAATATCTCTGGAATGCATTCTTAAGTGTAATTTATATCGGCGTTCTTGCGTGTGAACTCCGTGGAATTACGTTGGAAAGAAGAAAAAAAGAAAGAAGCGATATATAACACAATGTATATTTTTTCTTAATTGTATTTAATCATCAGATGTAGAAATATCAGATACGGAAAGAAAATCTTTGGGAAGGAAATGTGTGTGAGAGAGAGAAAGAGAGAGAGAGAGAGAGAGAGAGAGAGAGAGAGAGAGATTATCCCTTTTTATACTTTATTACCATAAGTTGTTCATTTGCCGATTTTACCATTGTGCCTGTATCAATATCTCATGATTCATCGTTTCAACGTGTTATGAGCTGAATGCGAATCGAGCGCGTTTTGCGGATGAATAAGCCGATGACGATTGGCAGATTTTAACACTGACGCCCTTAAAACGAGTACCAGAATTGGACCAAATTACCAGGTACACAAATACACATATACATGGCTGTTTCGACTTAAAAATGCGTTTACTTTTTCTAAGGAGCGACTGAGAGGCGAAAACAAGAACGTGAGATGAGGAATTATTTGAATGACATTTGCGACATTCTTTATTGGAATTCCCTCATTACGCAAAATTGATGTTTTCATCTGTTGTATATACATTGATATAAAATTAAGTGTGCACGCCCGTTTTTTCTTCGATTCACATAAGTTTGCTAGATTTGTGATTTTCGAAAGCTTAAAATTTGTTTGAAAGCTCGATACTATCGTTTTCTATTAAAAAATACATCCAATCTCGCGCGTGACACGGCAATTCCTTCAGTTGATCATACAATATTTATAAACACGGTATTTCTGCCAAACATTTTTATATTTCGGCAATTTACTTCCTTAGCTTGCAGTTTGAAGTTACTCTGCTCAGTAATAAATCGTAGTGTTATGGCCGCAAATAATAAGAATAATGTGAAATTAGAATTTTAACATTATTTCGGCGAGGCACGTTGCTGCGAACGATGATAATTTACCCTGTATATGAAATGTATTATATGAAAATTTACTTGTAACAATGTAAAATCTATATTTTATTATAAGGTAGAAAGGCAGTATGGTGAATTATCTTATGCCTGGCCAAAATATTATTATATCAATTATTATTAGTATACGTAACAGTTTTACAAATGAAGATTGGCATATGCTTTTCTTCTAGTAAATATAATCATCATAAAAACCATAGCTTGTTGGTGAAAGTTGTCATAAAAAGTTTCTTTTATTTTCTTTTTCTTTTCACACACTGAAGTGCATTGTTCTGGTGGAGATATTTTAATGGCCTCTTGTATGTATATTAGTATTAATAATACTGATAATTGTAAAAATAAAAAGGGAAAGAGGATTCTTAGCACATTATGGAGATATTACGAGTTTTTAGAAAGCAGATAAATATGGAATATTATATACGAAAAATATTCTTCATCAAATGTATATTACAAAATCATATATATTATATACCGATGTCTGATTATAAAAATATTGAACAAGTGTTATCAAATAAAATGTTGTAATCTGTGTTGACAATCGCCAATTGTTCTAAGCTTGATACAATCGTGAACGGATACATGCCTTCTTGAGTAATAAAGGTAATAAATTACGATATTTGGGAATGTTAAATATTTAAACAACTTTTTGTCTCTGTATATAAAAGCGATCGGAGAAAATCTTTTCCTGCGAATCAGGAGTTTATAATTTCTGATGAGGTCAAGGAAATAAAGTATTGTACGAATGACGACATGAAGAGTTGTCGATATTAAGAAGCCAAAAACACATTCGTGTATATATTTTCTTAAATAGCTAATACAACACATAGCTTTGCACGATTCAATTAGATCATAATGGAATATTTAAAAAATGCAATAAATAATATCTATAGTCCACTTGTTTCATTTCGCTATTTCATTCACATAACTGTATTACTTAGATATGTTTTCTTTCTGCTTTTTCTGTTTCTTCGTTTCAATTTCATCGATCGGTGCAGCTTTCACAAACGGAATCTCATTTTCATATTCGGAAGGCATGTAATCCGCCAAAATTTTTGGCACTTTGATGCCAGTTTCCGTTTGATGTACTTCCAAAATTGCACAAATTACACGCGTCACAGCACACATTGTCGCGTTCAACATATGGACGTAGTCTGTCGTTGTGTTCATTTTTTTTGTTTGACCGTATCTGTAGATTAAACGAATTTCATAAGATTTTTGCGATAAATTGATTAAAAAAGCAGCAATATTTATATTCATTTAACCCACTGACCTGACTAGCAATCTTCTTGCTTGATAATCCAAGCAATTGCTACATGATACGAGTTCGCGAAATGCACCTGAGCCAGGAAACCAAGCCTCCAAATCTAATTTTTTAGAAGCTGCGTGATTCAATGCACCGGATACAATATTAACTATACGATAAGGAATGTCTAGAGCCTGATAAAATTTTTCCGCATTGGAAATCATTTCTTCCATTATTTCCCAGGATTTGTTATCATGAGGCGAGGTAAGGCAGAATTGCTCTATCTATACATAAGACAATAAAATTACATTAAATTTATTGTTTTACATATACATTAAATTTATTGTTTTATGAATGGTTAATTTTTACTTGGAATACCGCGTGATTTTATGTGAGACTGGCAGATTCGCGGGCTTTCAATCTCTTATCCTACATTCGAATTTTTTAAATATATAATATGCAGGCTACAGATAGGAAATCTTGATAGAAATCTTCCTAGTTAAGAAATTTATATACAACTTATAACCATAAACATGAAACATCGTTGCAAACTGTTTAAAGAGGAAGATAGAATTTTTAGAACAGATCAAAATCCACTTAGGACTGTAGGGACACTCAATGTTAAATAATTGGCTGACAATTCTTATTTAATTTCAAATACCTTTTCAAATTGATGTACCCTAAAAATACCCCTAGTATCTCGTCCATGCGAGCCAACTTCTTGTCTAAAACAAGTAGAGATTCCAGCATATTTTATTGGTAAAGCATTTTCAGCTATCCATTCGCCTCTATGAAAAGCTGCTATTGGCTGCTCAGAGGTAGCAATGAGATATTTCTCTTCCATTTCTTTGTCCTCATTACGTTCGCTACCTTTACCAATCACCTGATAGAACAAACTAGGATAATTATAAATATAAATTAATATCTTATATTGAAACCAAAAAAAATCTTACCTTATATAATTCCTCATCAAATTGAGAAAGTTGCGCTACTTCTTGCATTGCGTCTTTCCGCATAATAAACGGAGTATAGAGAGGCTTGTAGCCTGTCTTGAATAATTTTCTTAATGCTAATTGTATTAGAGCTTGTTGAAGAAATATCGCTGGACCAGTGAGAAAATAGCCTCGTCCACCAGAGACATTTGTTCCACGTTCTCCGTCCATTCCGTCGATCATATGAATGAGATCGACATGAGAATATTTTTTTTTATCAATGCAGTTTCCCCATGTTCTTTCCACCTAATGTGATATAAATTAGATAAGTAACAGATATTAAGAACAAGCAAGTTTAAATCGCCATAAGCGATGTATCAATCAAACATACTTTGTTCTCTTCCTCATCGTTGCTGACAGGCACAGATGCATGCAAATGATTTCCGACCTCTCTGAGTGCAGCATTCCTTTCTAATTCAGTAGTCTTTAGATTCTCATCGTTTTTCTGTATGGCATCATCGATAAGAGTACGTATTCTCTTGATTTGTGTCACCGTCAATGCTTTCAGGCTTTCTGAGGTCAAATTGTCCAAATTGTCAACAATTGCCTGGGGTACATTATCATCATTGCCAAGCGGCTCCTTCCTCTTCATCTTCTCACCGATTTCTTTACTGCACAGGTTCTTTAATTTATTGAAATTGTCAGCGCGATGACGCAATTGTCGCCAGTGTTTGTCCTTCTCGATCACAGTATCTACTAGTTCTACTTCTTTGAAACGCTTTTTTTGATTCTCCCGAATTTTTTCTGGGTCGAAACCTTTATCTTTACGAAAGAAATCCAAGTCGAGTACCATAATTTCTATTTTATGTTCGGCGTTAGAGGATACACACTTTGCCGCACACACGTGGCACTTCAACCAGCTGTGACAGAACAGATATACGATTCAATATTGCTGATGATCATATAGATCGAGATATGCATTCTTTCAGTCAAACATTTATTTAACTTTGATATATTTACGTATTTTTTACCTGTTAAGGATACGACAACGATTGTCAACGATCGATAATGTCACAATCAGTCACGATCTTCTTGCCTGATATGAAATTATTTAAGGTTATGGAGTTATGTGGTTACGCGCCCTTAGGTCTGTTCGCATTGCATGCACTGTTTATATTTAAAACGCGCTTTTGGCTTGTATTTAGAACGCGCTCTTTTATTTCTGAAATTATATAGTATGCATGATGTAAATTATAGCATGTTAGCTAATATTGTTGTAAGCGCGTTCTGAATACGGCCAGCATCTTTGCTTTCTCTCTTTTTAATATTTATATATTTATTTCATTTTAAGTATAAAAATATTTGGGGATTTCAAGCACAATGAAAACAGATCAATTGACTACAATGCGCTTACAATGATGTTAGCGCGCTAACATGCTATAATTTATGTTACGCATACTATAGAATTTTAGAGATAAAAGCGCGATTTTATCAATAAAAACGCGTTCTGAATATAAGTCAATGCGTTCAGCAAGCTCAATAATTGAGTAAGCGCTTGCTGTTATTTTTTTAGATCATCTAATCAGCATTTTAGATCTGGAAGAATCAATAGTAGCGAGCGTCACTCAACTGTTGAATCCGCTGATCGCAGTCAATAAGTGCATTTAGAAGCACGATCGCTCACTAAGCGCCAGTGAACGGTCTGAGCTTTTATACAGTTTGGTCTATATTTTTAGATCTAATGGAATATATTAATAAGGTGCAAGAACTCATTGAATGCTCAGTGAACGGTCGTGCTTCTAGAGGTCGATTGTGGATTTTGAAAGGAGATGAAAATTACAAAAGTGAACAAAGGTTACTAGGTATTGACCAATTAAATTATGCTCTATTGAATTATACTCTGTGAATTTGCTCACTTTTGTAATTTTCATCTCATTTGAAGATACACGATCGACGCCCTGGATGCCTTAAAACATATACTACTGGAAAGAACATGGGCCTTCAATCCCTGTGTATATATTCGGCTGAAGCCGAGAAGATTGACAAGGATGGAGATAGAAAGCCGAGAAGATTGACAAGGATGGAGATAGAATGCGCCTAGTCAGTAATGCGCATACTATATACCGATGCACACGAGAGTCTGCGGGTGAAGAAAAGCAGTGAAAAAAGAGGATATTTCATCTCTCCACAGTTACGTGGGGGACATACTCTGTATACATATATGTTTAAAACATAATTATATTCGATTTTTATTTAAAACTGTGATTTTAATGTTGTCATCCGAGTTTAATTATCAATAGAGATAACTGTAGAGAAAAAATTGTGATTTTTTGCAATATACTGGGTGTTTCAGACCACCCGTACAACCCTTTTACCTTCGCAGAATAAAATCTAATCATAAAAATGTTCAGACAGAAATTGTATAGGATTTAAAAAGATCTATTTATTGATCTTATCAATTTTTAAACTTTAGATGGCGTCGTCAAAGTCAGATCAAAGTCACGTTGATTTTTTAAAATAGAACACCTAACTTTTTATTCCAATATCTAATAGCTGATATAAGATTTATCGTTTTTTCAAAACACTATAATAAAATCATGTATTGTAGAATACACAGTTTCTGGTAGGTTGAAATTCTTATTCTCTGTTCTCTGTTTCCTGTTTCTTTTATTGTGCGGAGCTCCTTACTTTTCATTGAATATTTTTCAAATTATAAGGTTCGAAAATTACAATATCGTCGGCATTAGCATTACGCAAGATGTCCGACTGATGGCTAAAACCTCTTGAATATTGTTCATGTCTTGAATAACATTTGTCAAAATCAAAGCCAGGGAAGTTGTACCTCTTATTTTCATTTGTAAAAATGAATTTTTTGTGTAAAAATGAAAATAAGAGGAATAATCTCCAATGACTTTATCTCTCAGAAGAACATTATTACGATTGGATCTTATCCTGCGAAGATAAAAGGGTTGTACAAATGATCTGAAACACCCGATATAATAAGATATAGTATTAAAACATATAGTATTAAATGCGTATTTATTTATATAGTATTTATATAATAAAAAAAATCACAAATTTAATAATAAATGTTTACTAAAAACTGCGTTTCAATTTTACAAATAGCATCAGATTCGACAGTTTTACAAGATGTATACTCTTTACGTAATTTTTGAGAAGTATGTTGATATTAATTTTGGAACTTTAGGTTTGGAAGTCTTAAATGCTAATATTTTTTCTCCAACGTAAAAAGAAAAAATAGAAAATAAACTATGCAATAAATTCAATAAAAAAGAACAGATCTCTGAAATGGTCGAAATCGTTTGATACTGTAATCTGTAACGGTTGTGACTCATATTATTGAGTCGGAAATCCATACAAGGTATAAAGTCTATAAAGAATTCGAAGAAAAAAAAAATGTCGAAAGTCGAAAACGGCTGCTCATAAGTCGGTAACAAATTTTTCATGCATGAATATGTATAAATACATAAATATCCATAAACAAGTTAATTATATATGAAATATGTCCATACATGTTTGTACATCTCTTAGTAAAAAATTACTTCTGTATAATTATATAAAAATTATGCATAATTGTGTATCAGCAATTTTTTTTACATTTTTCCAAACTTGTTTTTTTTTTAAACAAACAATACGAAAATTATCTCTTTAATTATTTTTAATGTTTTCACATTACTATTATTATTTCTATTACACTAAAAAATAATTTTATAAAAGAGAAAGAGATGTATGAACATGTACATATTTCGTATATGATTATATAAATATTTATGTATGTTTATAC
This sequence comes from Atta colombica, assembly GCF_001594045.1. Lineage (NCBI taxonomy): Eukaryota > Metazoa > Arthropoda > Insecta > Hymenoptera > Formicidae > Atta > Atta colombica. The sequence continues at coordinate 345,789 of NW_017259230.1, read as the reverse complement.
ATATTTATACATATTCATGTATGAAAAATTTTTTACCGGGTCATATATAGTTGATTCTTGTGTTCAAGATCGTCTTAAGATAGTCTTAAGAAGTCTTAAGAATCAATCAGAAGGCCATATTAGCATCTTAAGACATTATTTAAGATAACTTTAAAATAAGAACGGACTATAAATATATACCGGAGACCGATTTTGCAGCTAAAAGAAGTTCAATAACAGAAGTTCAATAACTTACTCCTCATTTCAATAAATTATTATGGATTTTTATAGATATCAAATATTGCTTAATTAATTTTGCCGTTTTTTATTTAATATTCTACATGTATTTATTCTATATGTATTTATTAGATTGGGGAAAAAGTTCTTCTTCGTTAAAAATGATCAAAATTTACATTTAAAAAAAGTTTTAAAGCTTGAAATCTTTTGAATAGTTACTATATTTTTTGACTTTATATGAATTTTGTAATTTTTATATATAGAAAACTAGCTGGAAAAAAAGGGAAATTTTTCTTTTTACTTTATGAGTCACGTGCCAAAATCATTTGCGAAAATTTTCGATTATCCATATCGTTAAAGTTTGCAGTTTTCCTTACAAAATCGTTTTCTAAAAATGTTTCTACGATTTTTTGTTCTTGAATTATTCGCGAGTTAGATAAAAAGAAACATTCTGACTTTGATTGCTAACTTCATTAAAAAATCATCGTAAATGCAATTAAAAAAACAGATTCTTAAAGTTGAAATTTTGCTCTATCTAATAGTATCATGTTAATTTTTTAAATGTAAAATATATAGAAATTTGAATTAAAAATGTAATATTATTATTTTTATAACCATTACGCAATAGAAAAAAAGAACATAATATCACATTTTTAATTTAAATGTATATATATATATTCTATTTTTTTAAAAATTGACGATTACACCACTTGATAGAGCAACGTTTCATCTTTAAGAAACTGTTTTGTTAATTACGGTACGATGATTTTTAACGGAATTATGAGCAATCAAAATCAGAATGCTTTTTTACTTAATTCATGTATAACTTGATGAACAAAAAGTCGTAGGAACATTTTTTAAAAACGAACTTTTTTTAGGAAAAACTTTTAGTTTTCACATCAGATAGTCAATAATTTCGCAACAAATATATTCTGTATACATTTTGAGCAAACAAAATTTCGCAGAACTTTTTCTTCATACACACATCATGTTTTACGGATATTTAAAACGAATATAAATATCAAAGTGATCAAAATGGAGTACATCGCGTTTGTTAATTTCGAATCGTATCACGAGCGATTGCTATTAACCTCAAAAAATCTCATATTTTTTATTTAACTTGTTATATTTAACTTGTTATAAATATACACAACTCGCAAACAAAACCATTAAATAATGATATCACACGGTTACATGCACGCGTGCTATTATCATCTCATCAAAAACTAACAGATTATTCAATATTATGCGTTACATTAATTC
>NW_017259230.1:336667-344210 GCF_001594045.1 Atta colombica | reverse complement strand
TATATATATATATAGAGAGAGAGAGAGAGAGAGAGAGAGAGAGACTATATATATGGAGCAATTATCGGAATTCTAATACGTTTACGAATTTATTTGATATCACATTAATGCATAGATTCGACCATGAATTTCACCATTCAAGCATTCTACCGTGAATTTGAACGAACGAGCGACTGTTTATATTTTTCGATATCAGTTATTTTTCACATTGTTAGCACACTTTATACTATACATATATGTGTGCTTTTACGCGTTCGAATCTTATTATAGAGGTTATTATTATACTACGCTTCAACTCGCGCAGCATATGAAGTTGTGCATATATCGAAGCACATTTCCCACGATTCGAGTTATGCGGTATGCTTCGATGAGCGCTGATACATTCATGCATTAAAGCAAAACACGATCGAGTATGTTTTAGATCTCGCGCTCGCAATTTTCTGAAATAACCTAACAAATAAATATGTATATAATTTAACATAGATATCGCGAGTAAGGAAAACTGTGACAGTGTCGCGATAATCGCAATCGTACGTACAATAAAGGAGCATTTATACAGACTATAAGCTTATATAACGTAATCGGTAAGTTATTAATACAATGATTTACGCAGATTTATGTGCTGTCACTTGCCGTTAAAATTAAGGATTAATATTATTTCTATAATTCTTCATGATTAATATCGTTACATTAATTTTCTTTGCGCAACTTTTTTATCATATACAAATCTCAGAAGAATGACGATGTATTTACGATATAGTTATCAGTTATTAAGTTACAAAATAGAGTTTTTAATTTGAATTAATTTTATGATTATGACATAAGTTATATATCTTGTAAGTTATTATTATGAGCGGAAATATTGAAATTACTTGAACTTTATTTGATTATGGCATAAATTAGATTTACGGCTTGCATAAATGCTTTTTAAGCCTAAAAGATCATTTATGTTAGCCATAAACTGTTAATTTATGCCGTGAGATAATAAATGGTTAAATATTATTAGTAAAGAAAACTTCACATGCATGATCATTTTCAATCAAGTTTTAAATTATATTCTAATTATACAATAATAATACAATCATTATTTTATAATTAATATTTATATATAATTGTTTTCAGGATAAAGAGAAACAGCACAATAAATATGATGTACAATCTTGGTGAGTGGATGTATATATTATTATTATTATAATTAATCAAGCATCTATTTGTAACAATATGTTTTGATTTACAAAACAATATAGAATGATTCTACAAAAATCTGTTGTTGAGAATAATTATGAAATATTTATACATTCATTAAAAACTGCAATGTTTTATATATCATTACCTTATTATGTCGCGTCTTAATTTATGCTAACAAGAAAATATATAATACATATATATCAATATATAATACATATATATAAATATTATTATAGATGACTAAAATAGTAATAATGGCAATTTTCTATTATTGCTTTATAAAATATTAGGTAATTATTTAGTATTTGAGATCATCTCCAATATAATAATATTTTATTATCTTTTTACATATTTTGTACAATACAAAAGTATTTCCATAAAATTATATACTTATGACAAAAATAAACTCTCCTCTCTACTTGGTAACATATAACAATACAAATTTCAGTTTTTTTTACTCTTAATTATAAAATTTGTTTTTCGATATTTTTAGTATTTTACTTATGTCAAATACAGCTATCATTGATCCATATTTTAAAATTCAGCATTGCATCTAAATCCTTAATTTGTCCTCACCATGAAAAAGGTGTCGAAGTTAAAGATGAAGTAGGAAAGTAACTTATTCAGCAATGACGACTAGCGTCAGATGCAGCGATTGCGGGGATAAATTCAGATGAGGGAGAAACGAAATGAGTTCTTGGCCGCTTATTTCTTGCCAAGTTTGGTGAAGAAAACTGGGTTTATTTTGCATAGAGTTCTCCAGTGCCATTCACACTGGTTGTAGTTATAATGGATACCCAAAGTTATAATGCATAATAGTTATAATGGACACCTGAAGCAAACGTGAATTCTTCATATAATTATAAATGATTTATCATTTTACATATCTATATACTTCGTTTGTTAAATAAGATATACGTTTGCGTTATTCACAATATAAATAATAATTAAATCATTTGTGCTGAATTCAAGTTTTATTAAAGCTTTCTAGCGCGTCTCTCGTATTTAAAATGTAAATATCAACGAATTCGCAAATTAATTTTATATTAATACGTTATTTCATAATTTATTCAAAAATTTAAAAAAGCAATTATAATTTAACTGTTAAAACATTTTTAGAGATTATCTTTTTTGAACGTTTTCGCGCACATTTTCTACATTAATTAAACTTTTGCTAAAATGAAATAAATTATCGAATTTTCTGCTTATTTATAAAAATTGTATAATCATATATCATTAAAATAAGGATATTAACAGAAAATTAATCGTAAAATTCGGGAATTTATTTTAGAAAGAGTAGGTCATCTACAATTTCTTACATCCCTTTAAAGTAATGAAAGCTAATTTAATTGACTTGCGTTAAATTCTTCGCGCATTTATAAAGATTTCGCAAAGATAGGAATGAAGAGAATTATATTACATATTATTTACTAATTCTCTGCATTATAGTTCCTTTATGTCAAATTGGTATCTTCTATGAAGGTATTTAGGTTGTGCGTGACTCTAACAAATCAGAATAATGAATTTTCTATGTTCAATTAATATCTTCTTGTGAAAACAGCTGTTTTAAAGCCAAGTGAATTAGCTATTCAATTTTACAGTGATGAAATGTTTTATAAGAATAAAATACATATATTTTAAATATATGTGCGTATATATACGTGTGAAATATACGTATACCACATTTTAGATGCTCTGATTATATTAGTAAAATATAATGCGATAACAATTATTACGTAAACACATATTAATGATTATATAATATTATATAAATATAATATTAAATATAACAAATATATTATTATATAAATATTTGTATATCCATATTTTAGATTTTGATTTAGTATATTTTTTATATCAGTTTTACTATTGACAAAATATTTTGCGTTTTGCTGTAATTTCAAGATTTTTTAAATTTATGATTATCGAGTTTATTCATCTTTTTACAGATTAACAATCGTGATATTTATGAAATTCAGTATATGCATCGAGCAAATTTACAATATTTACAATAATTTACAATAAATTTACAATAATACGTATATTTATAGTACGAAAATATGGAAATAAAAGGATTATTTTTTTCTATGCGAACATAATGGCTGCGTTCAGCGATCTCAACAATTGAATAAGTGCTCGCTGCTATTCATGTATTCTTCCAGATCTAAAATGCTGATTGGATGATCTAAAAGGATACACCAATAACGGCGAACGCTCACTCAACTGTTGAGTTGAACGCAGTTAATGATCAAATAAATAAGAAAGCGTATGTTATTATAATATTTAACATTGTAAACATTAATTAATTGCTTGCTTTATAACTGCATTTTATCTATTCGATCGATTATAAACGCGTAATCTAATAATTTAAATTTCACATGTACACACGTGTTATTTATTGTATATACTAAGATACATTCATTGCATCCTTGACTAATTGAGAGACTAATACGCATGTTAAATTATTTATTCAGTGCGTTGGCCGTTAAATTATTTATCTATCTGTTGTTAACTGTTGTATATTCGAGAAATGTTTGTTAATATTCACTGCTAATTGCAAGTTAATACTTCTTGCTCGTTTTTATGATGAAAAATTAAATTATAATAATATATAAAAATTTCTGAAAACATTTTTGATAATTAAAATATATTAAAAGTTTCTCCAAAAACAATAGATATGTATCTATATCGAGTAGTAATTAAATTTTATAAATATAAGTATTTATAATATTTGAAAGTAATGAATACAAATTATGTACAGTAATTGTTTTGACGAGTGTAAATAAAACTGAAGAATTAATTTGAGTTAATTTTGTGCACTCGCATGTGCATTTGATACATATAATACGTTAACTGTATATATTTGATATTTATATAATATAAAATCAAAAGACAATATTAAAAATTCGTTATATATTTTTCTGGAAACCATATTTGCAGAAAAAAATGATAATGAAATTATTTCAATAAAACTTAATATACTCTGCTGTATTTTATTGTCCGACTAATATAATTCGGATATTTTTATATAATATAGGACATATCAATGGTTCTTTTGTAGAAGATTAAACTCGAAAGGCTTGGCAAGTAATGGACTTTTTTTTTTTTAGGAAAGAGCAAACATTAGTTTCTATTGAACGTATTCCTCATTAACGTAATGTTCGCCACAACTTTTCTCTTTTTAGTCTATATAGGCTAATTACTCTAGTCCATGGTTACTCGCATTCTCTTTAATTTTTTTACCCTTCATAACACTGATTATGTTTTATCATTTAACTCGTGGATTAATTTAACTACGAAGAAGAGACGATGATGACGACGTTCCGTCGTTGCTCGTATTTCGACGGGCGTCGATGAAAAGTCGATCGATCCGTGCGGGGGTGGATCGACGGGAGCTTCTCTTTTTGAAACGTGGCCCATCCCTCTCGGGCAACCAGTAACCCCCACCGGTAGCGCTTGCGCCCCAACGTTTCCTATAAGAGGCTGAGTCGCTGAGTGTGCTGAGTATCGCTCGCGCGGATTTCAGTCTGATCCGCGGTACCGGCGCCGCGGTTGTTGTTGTATGTCGTTACGAACCATCCTCTCTTTGAGAACGATATTCCCATCATGATGCTCCCCGGCCTCGACTGAGAGCGAAAGAGACAAAGAGAGGGCGAGCGAACGAGAAGAACTCTTCTTTTTCGTCTCTTTTCTTTCCCGCCAACCGCGATAAATCAAGCAGCTTCGTCGACACCAGCAACGACGTTGCTTCTTCGGAACGATCAGCGTACGTTGACATAAAGAAAGAACGACAGTATTGCAAACGGCAGTAGTTCTGCCTGTTGTTGCGTGGACGTAGGGGTGATAGTCCTATATATATGGGATTGCTCTCCGCTGAACCCCTCTTCTGCGCGGCATGTGATTGTGCCCTATATGTGTTATTTAACTATTTACTAGTGAACGCGACTCTTATGGTGATGTTGTCTTTTGCGTTGCTAAATAATGGGATTGTCGACGGAGACGGAACGCGATCGCTTTTTGGTGTTCGATAGCGGATATGCGACTATCTGATTGGTAAACTCTAATTGGACGAAGCTGTCTATAGCTGTTGTATTTTACGCGTTGATATTCCTTCTTTCGTTCTTTTATGGATGATATTTTTTTATTTTACTCAGCGAATGGCTCTTCTTTTTATGTTATTATTATTTGTTGCTGGATATCGATTTGTTGAAATTACTATTTAATGTGGAATGACAATTTTTGCTGCATTACGAATGAATTATTGTGTGTATTAGATATTGTATGTGTAATCTTATTCAGTAGTTGATTAATAAGAATTCCTCATTTGTTAAGATAAAAACATTTGAATCTTAAAATATAAAGTACAATATAATACTTTAAATGTTTTATACAATGCAAATTTTTGTATTAGATAAAAATTAATATTAAATTTATTTAATTCTACTTAAATTTATCAAAAACTTTAAATACTTATCATCTTTTATCTGTTTTAACATCGTAAATTTCTCGTATCTGTTGCGCGCAGGAACAGCTTGCGTCGTCTTTAACGAATTAATTCAGAGATAGTTAAAATACAATTAAACTCCTTCCCTAGACCCTTCAGTTTAATATAAGATCACGTTACACAATAAAAAAATTTAACTATCTCATTTTTAGTTAGTTGCATCACTGAGAGATTCAGAGGGAAATAGGATGTCAGGACAGTTCCTCTCCATTTTAGTTGGGAAACTAGAAAGTGGATAGGGATAATGTGTGTGTGGGATGCATTTAGCGTTGACGTTTGTCTCTTGTTTGCTGCCTATTGTGACGAATACGAGACTATATTACTTGTTCCCTGTTTTGTCGTGATATGTGCCAACGATACTTCTATTTAATATATTAACGTAGATTGTGTTGATATTGATTGTGGAATCATCAACTTTTTCGAATAAATTCGTGCAAAATGTCCGATAATATATGATTAACGTGAAATTCATTTCTGAAATTTTCCCCTAATGCGTATATATTTATGACTTGAGGTAATAAATGTCATCCGCGAGATAAATATACTTCCTTATCTATATAATTAAGAGGTCATAGCCTTCTTGAAAACTTTTGAAAACTTTTTGAACTTTTGATGATAATTCGAAATCTTTCACACTGAAATGTAAATAAAAATCTCAGTATTTTTATAGCATTCTTACCTATAAATAATATAATAGCGAAATTTTTAAAGGCTAAATGTGAAATATCATAAATATTTAATCTGATGATTTCCCAGGAAATCAGTATCTTATTTTCGCAATTTATTTCGACACAAATGCGATCTTGGCAGACGCGCGTTAGAAACATCTCTGCCGAATAGATTCCAGCTAAAAAATAAAAGTGTATCAGCTACAAATAAAAGAAAGCTTTGCTTATCGAGAAACCACGATAAGCGGTAAGGTATTGTTACAGGATATTGATTACATGAAAAAGCATTGCAAAGATCGTTTTGTTTTTGTTCAAAATTTTATCAGCTGTAAAAAAAATTAAAAATTATAGCTTTAAAGATCTGTGGTTTTTAAAATATTCACGTATATATCCGAAATTAAAAAGTTACAATATTAAACAAATGAAATTAAACTAAAATTAACAGATAACCGACAAATGAGTTAAATTAATATATCAGACATTCAATGCAAATAAAATTCTTATATTTATAAGGAGTACCAATGGCGCTGTTCATTATTATTGTTTAGAATTTTCGTCAGCATACAGTTCAGTTTGTCATGAATCTCTGCTATTGCATGCAAAGCGCATGTATCCTTTCTTAACGCACACAATGACATGTCGCATCTAAATGTGCGGTGACAGGTGTCCATTTAATGCCTCACGACATGATATTCAGCAACAAAACGTCTCAGGATATTGATAATGGTCTGTCTTCACCATTTCACTCTTGTTGTTGTTGTTTGTAACTGCAGGAAAATATAATTGAAACAATCGTGATTAAATCGATAATACGAAGTTTGACCTCTATCAAGCACATGGAACATTTATAATTTATGTGCGTTACGGAGGCAAACATAATTCATTAAGATGATAGAATCTGAAGGGGCAGAATCCGATATTCTATAAAGAGAATTTGCTTTACGCATGTGAACGATATAAGCTATTCCAGAAACCCTGCATTTTCTACAGATTCCTTAGAGAAACAGTTTATGTAATATTTAGCAGAAATTTCAACGTAATTCTTTTGGTACGTTTCAAAATTAAACAATATTCATTTTATATTAATTACTTTTTGATAAAAATACTAGATATTATCAAAATAAATTCCGATGGCATTAATTATATTTATAATTAATAATTAGAAAATTATTCTATTTATTTT
>NW_017259230.1:336057-336646 GCF_001594045.1 Atta colombica | reverse complement strand
TTTAAAATTATATTTATTTTGGCAATGAAGTATATTCCTTATTTAAGTGTTAGCGTGATTTTTTTAAGAAAAAAATATATTCTGAGATACTATCTATAAGATAAAAAACATAACATACGACTTTTATATCCAATGTATTGATTTTTCTAGATTTCTTAAAAGTGACTTATGTATAATTATAATACATTCTGAAAAAGCTAATTGCTTTCCTTTATTTACTAAATAAATTTATCAACATTGCTATTAGTGCTTAAGATTTAAGATTATATCCATAAAGATAATATTTCTCTCTCTCTCTCTCTCTCTCTCTCTCTCTCTCTCTCTCTCTCTCTCTCCTTTCTCTGATAAAATGCTTCTGATATAACTTTTTCTATATATATGATGTAACTTAACTTGGAATATGCAGATATTTATTGCATATGACAGATGCTTATAATATCGCATATGCAACGGTAATGTACGAAAGAAATATGCCTGAGTAACTATAAGTCATAGTATCTGTCTGTGTCGAAAATTATTTATGATATTGCCAAACACATGTATATTGCAGCGGTTTACGTCCTATAAAAATTTTATGCTAAAATCTCAT
>NW_017259230.1:332016-335957 GCF_001594045.1 Atta colombica | reverse complement strand
AAATATGAAATCATATATTATTAATATAAAATTAAATTTATATTTTCGGTTATTTCTATTGCAACCTCATTTTATATTACAAATCTGAACAATTCTGAGAAAAGTTTTTACATGAAAATTCCTTTTAATTACAATTTAGAATAAAGAATATATATATAGGACTTCTAATAATTGTAAAAATAATTGTAAAAATATAGTACAGATTTAAGGGGGTAACTTTGGAATCAGCGTGGTAAGAGATGCGCAATCTATACTTATATAATCAATGTAACTCTTTCAATGTAACGTTACGTTCTTAGACGTGAAACAGTTAAGAACATTCGATACATTTTGACGATTTTTAAGATTATTTTTCCATTTATTTAAATTAATTTTACAAATAGGATAAGAACATAAAAAGATTATCTTTATCTATAATCTTAGTTAAAATCCTAATATGCTACTCTTGATAACGAAATGTTAGTTTGAAAAATAATAGTTTTCTATAATTAGGGAACTAGTTGTGACCGTTACACTATTTTACAAGACAATAAGACAGAATAGTAATTTTTTTGGAAGAGGTGCGTCGTTATTGGAAGCCTTGCGCTGTTTGAGTTAGGGGAACTACGAGAAAACACGTTCACACCTTGACACCATCGGAACTCGTGTTGGTAGACAACAATTTCGGTTTTCTGTACTACTTACTATCAAAGTTCTGACTGTTGTTTTTCTGCTTTCTGCTATTCTATCAAGATGAGAACGCATTCTTAGTTTTATGAAGATACATTGGAAATTGCCAATATCAGTATTGGTCCAGTAAATTTTGATCAGGCCAGTGTTAATCTTTGAAATAGCTATCGTTCTCGAAGCGAATGAAACGAAGTTGAAGGCTGAGTTAAATCTCTGCTAAACCACTTAGCAAGCATCATGAGAGAACTTGCTTTGCAATTCCGTTCGCCTTCCCTTCTGATCATCGATCTCATATTAGAGCTAGAAGTGGAACTAACAAGAAGAATAATGAGTTTACACCCAAATAGGTTAAAATGAAAGTACATAAGATTACTTTAAAAACAAAATCTATAATATTCAATTGAACACACATTCATAACTATAATATTTAATATTTAATCCAATATGTAAAACATATAAAAATAATAATTTAGTAGAGGAGTTATCGATATAAATTTTTTAAAGAGACTCCTTACTTCTTGGAAACTCCCTTATTTTTTGGAAATTAAATTGCTCTTTATTAATACTGATAAAAAACATGATCTATTATGGTTAAATGATTAAAAAACCCATAACTTAAATATTTATGGTTTGTTTCTACATAAAAGCAGCTAAAAACAAATTTTACAAATGCAAAAATAAAATTCTTACGATTCTCTTTACGATTTTCTTTTGCAAATTGTGTGTAGTTTAAATAATAGTAGATATTATTGATAATATTACATCGTTTCATATATTTGTAATTTCTTAAATCTTTTATTTATATATTTCTCTTTCTTATTTCCCGACATATTTATCTGTAAAATAGACCATAAACTAATTTAATCTTTAGTGTTGAATTATAATGTCAAATAATTTTATTGGAGTTGAAGGCAAGTATTTAAGAAAAAAATCTTTCTTATAAAATTCACGTTTATGTCTTGCGTAAAACATATGAATCAACTCAAATACATATAAATCCTAAAAAATGTTTTCTATCAAAGTGCAAAATTTCCATAAAAATTCTCGAATACATTCAATTGTAAACAGATGACTTCTATAAATGAATTAAAGAATAAAAATATATTGCATTATTGCCTATCGTGCTAGTTTTAGGGCTTAGCTTAGTTTTGTCAGACGCTTAATTTTTGCTTATTTTACGAAAAAGTTAATTGCAAACAATATTATAAAAATTGTTATATCTGATAAAAAATACTTTCTAATTTGTATTTATGTTTCTAAAGTTTTATTTTTAGCTTTTATATTTAAGAAATATTATTTAAAAATAAAGTAATATGATGCGTAGCGATTTTGTAAAGATTTCTATTTTGTAAAGATTTCTTGCAATATCTGTTACTTAAACTTGATAAAATCGTGCGTTGTAAATATATATATGTAATATATTGCAAACAGAACTCAAAACGTACATTTGATCTCCAATAAAATTAATAACATATAAGATAAAATAATACAAAGTTTACAAAATTTACACTTCAAATATCTTTTATAATATAGTATTTAAATATTTTATGTACATATGAAACAAATAGATATGATGATATAATTTTAAATTTGCAGTAGCATTTCATGTAGCATATTTGTAAAATTTAATTTATTCATCAATTAAACGTATGTTTTTTTAAATCTCGAAGTCGAGAATATGATTGACTAATAATCAATTGCGCTTCATTGTAAATGATAATATCAATGTGTTGAAAATACATAATCATTTTACATAGTACAGATTTGCTCGTGTTGAAACATATAAATTTATCTTCAAGGTTGAACAATGCACGAAGAAGCTGTAATTCGCATTTATAAATTCGTAGACTGCATTTGAGTATGTACGTCATGCGGAAGCAAGCACGTACGCAAACTATCTCCCGAAATAACTTACTAGAGAGATAGAGAGAGGCGCGGAGTTTTCTTTCGGGGTACCTGCTCGCCTCGTGTATTCAGTATTATGCCATAATGTAACGCGACAGATAATAATGTAACGATATGAGTTTCGTCGTCCGACATCTCCGTAAAATTTATACAGTCGTCACGCTCCACTTGCTATATCGCATATCCAATTTGGTCCATCGTCGCGCGCTCTTATTTTCTTTTGAATACTCCGCGTTTTATACAGATTAATTATGCAACATGGAATTTAAAGTGTTAAAATTTAATTGTCCTTTTGATGTAATAATGCATTCAAATTGTTGCATATGTGCAGATCGCGCATAACACATTAATTCCATCAGCATTAATCCATCCTTTCCGCGTCTATAAATTGGACTTTGATATTGGATTATGCGAGACAAGCCTTGAATCAAAACGAGATAAATGTTAATTATTAAAGATAATAGTGAAATGATTATAATACAACGATGAAATCATAATAACTAATTATTGCTTACATGTATTAACTCGTAATATAAATTTAATATTTACCATAATATTATATATAGCCATTGCGAATTGTGTATTTCCAGATAAATCAAATGTGTTGGCGCCTTTATGGTCCAGCCGTCACATTCGACAGTTTTGGATAAATTTTCTTCTTATTTTTGTAATTATTCAGCAGAATCATCAGCTATTCAAAAAGAGTAAGGCAGGAGTATCTCACGTTAATATGCAAATTAGCGAAATGTATAAAAAAAGAAAAGGTAATTTAGAATGGAGAAAATTTCTTTTGTTTGCGTTCAGCATAAATTTGAATTTTTTATCGGCGAAAAATCAACTCTCTATTTCGGTACTTGGTGAAGGAATTCCGTGTGACGTGATAACTTACGTAAATTCACATTTCATTGCATTTGCATTACAGCATTTCTGTAATATCTATATTTGAGTTTCACGTATCACATACACACACACACACACACACACACACACACACACACGCGCGCGCGCACATGACCGTGATATAGTTAAATGTTTAATATTTTGAATTTGTTATGCATAACATTCGAAATTATGTCATAATAATTCAGATTCAATTTTTTAAAAAAGAATGGGAATAATATTGATGATCGAGTATCTCCGAATAATTAAATTATTCAGAAAATCAATTTTGTAAAATAATAAAACAATTTTTGCACAATTAAACTTAAAATAAAACTATCAACATGTATAACAAATAATATTTTTAAAGCTTCCACGAGTATTTTCTTTAAAGAAGTTATGCAGTTTGTGGGTTATTTCCATGTCTTAGTACATCGTTAAATGCTAACGTTTCTAACAACGTGTATAACAATAATAGGATTATTATT
>NW_017259230.1:327860-331916 GCF_001594045.1 Atta colombica | reverse complement strand
AGAGAGAGAGAGAGAGAGAGAGAGAGAGAGAGAGAGAGAGAGAGAGAGAGAGAAAGAGAGAGAGACTTAGATTAATATAAAAAATTACTATAAATTATATAAGAAGTACATATATATAATGATTTTTTATATTAATATAAATACAGAGCTCATTTTTTAAAAGAATTATCTTGTTCAAACGTATATTTTTTCGAAGTTGTAAAGCTGTTGTAGTTCAATCTTTAATGAGGATTGCATTGGAAACTTATTCCAACTAATCCTGTGTGTGTGTGTGTGTGTGTGTGTGTGTGTGTGTCTGTGTGTGTGTGCGTGCGACCACTACGATTTTTAAAGTAAGGTAAATCGTACGTACGAAGTTTTTAAACGAGATTAAAGTTAATTTGAACCAATCACCAAGTTTGTCGGTAATCAGCTGTGCAAAGGTATAAGTTTTTGAATCAAATTTTTAGTTTACAATATCGTGGAAGTTGAAATAATTGAAGAAGTATTCATGTTAGTCAAAATAAAATTAATCACTCTAGTTAGCCATTTTCATGTAATAGAATAAATTCTGATATCTATAAAATGAATTCATATATTAATTCAAAATTGACAACTTAAACTTAACTAAAAAGTTAAGTTTCCCAGAAAAAAGAAAAATTATTTTCCAATGACATAAAATTTAATATAAAATTGACTAATCAAATAATATCGGTGAAAAGTATATATTTTGTTTTACAACCTTAAAAAATCTTTTTGAGTTGTGATGATTTTGATGATTTTTTAATCAAGTTAGTTTATTTAAAAGCACTTTTTTCACTTGTGTTATTTTTGAAGTAAAAGAGTGATGTGTAAATGAAAAAGAATTGAAAAAATGACATATTTTATATATACGTTCTCGCTCTCTCTCCTTCCTCCCTCTCTTTCTCTTTCTCCCTCTTTCTTTCCTATCTTTCCTTTCTGTTTTCCTCAGTCTCTCTCTGTCGTATGACATGTTTTTCATTTATTTACTTTTATTCTTCTGTTAACTTTTTTCTATTTTTACTGCCAATCTGTATTTTAAACGTATTAGTTATCTATATTTTTTTGTATCTTTACATAGTTGAGATTAAAGGAATATATCAACATTTCAAGACTGATCAATATGCTACGAGCATATTGATACTTTGAACGTGAATAAAATGTTCTTCGGTATTTTTACGGAAAATATCGAAGGTTGACAGATAATGTTTTAAAAGAATGAGAGTTTTCGTTGCTATTACGATATAACATCAAAGAGAAAGATTACAAAAACAGGTGTATATATATATATATATTTGTACCTCACACACACACACACACACACGCACACACACACACACACACGCACGCGCACACACATATATATATATACACACACATATCTACTCTCTAAAAGTAAAAATTAGCGTATTATTATTGAAAAACAGTAAATACAATCGCTGATCATGGCAGTTATAAGTGTAACACTATAAATCAGTAAAATTTCACTGAAAGAGTTAGTTAGTAGTACTGACTATTTTAATCAGTAATAATGGGCTACTAGAAACAGTGACTTTAATTGCAAAATTAAAAATGTGAGTTGACCAAATCAGTAATTTTAGACTGCAAAATCAGAAATATTATCTATTCAGATCAATAAATCTCACACTAAGAGAAATGTTTTAAATAAACCATTATTTTGTTGATATGTGACAAATCTACGGTTTGTTAATCATTACGAGAAATATCATCACAATTTCTGGATACGCATTGAAACTGAGATTACTACATTAATAATATTGGCATGGACATTGATCATCGCAAAACAAGCGCTTAGTTTCCACTTAGTTTCAACAAGAAGAACGTATTTAATTTCCACAAGATATACTTTATAATGAACATACGAAAACTGAAGATATACACGTTCACGATCCGTTGAAATGATCGTATATGTAAAATACATACACGAATCGTAATCTTCAAATGCGATGTGCGTGCCTGTGCTTGCCTGTGCTCCGTATTAGTACTTATTTTGTTTTACGTACGTGATACTGTTTGGTGTCATCGTAGATAGAAAATCAGTATTTTATATTGATTACTGATTTTATAGTAAAATTTTGTTTCCATTGATTATTATTAATGAAATATAAGATGGAGGAGCAAAGTGTAAGTATTTATATTGAAGATCAGTGAAATACTCCTAAATTATCAATAAAATCTTATTTTACTATTAACATTAATGACATTTTTACTGGTTCACTTTTTAGAGAGTATCACACACACACACACACACACACACACACACACACACACAACGCGCGCGCGCGTGCAAAAAAAGTCTGCTCTTTCACGTGTGTTTCAACAAGGATTTCACTATTTTATGTGATTGCTTTTGTTACTATGTATGAAACACTAGCTAATTTAGCATTAATGATCAAGTGTGAAACAAGATCGAAGTTTTAAAGTGGATTTGCACAGTGCTGTGCCTCAGCAATGTCAAATGACTTTAAATTATCCGCTATATGATAAAATTGTTTATTGATATATTACGCTTGGAATTCTTGGAAAACACTGATGCGTCGCAATGAGCGTAACCAAGTAGTTGGATATACATTCCTGTATCGCTGCTTTTCTGAAATATTTCTGATTATATTTAAAAAAAAATGGCCTCCTAGAATACGGTGTTTAAAGTCGGCATATAATATTATATTTAGAGCTATTAAGAAAAAAAATCGGTACTGGTCTCTGATTATGGCATGATTTTAAAGATTTCAAACACTTGAACAGGAATGATAATAAAAAGTTATTCAAAATAGGACATCATCATATGAAAGAGCAGATACGTTTATACATCATGAATTTAGGTCGTGGCCTACACCCCAAATTCGATCTAAATTATTTTTCGATCTAAATTTTTTCTCGCTGTAAATACTTGACAGATGATCAGATCTGATTGTAAGTCAGACTTCAATTTTTGGTAACCTGAAATAGGCCGCCTATAATCTAAAATAGATCGATCTACCATCATTTGTTAATTTCAAATTGACATATATCGTTAGTAATGGATATATCATATCTCATAAATAAAAAAATGTTCAAAGGGCTTTGAACGTTTCATGTTTGAAAAGTTCAAAGAATTCGTGTTCAGGCCGCTTACTGTGTAAATAATTGATGCTTAGACCTATTTTGGGTTGCATTATAAGTCAGGCTGCGTTTCTTGATATAAACGTAGTTTTTTCGGTAGGAAATGGTACTAACTTTATTTTATTAATTCCACTGTTTATCCAAAAAAATCCAAAAGAAAGATATGTGAACAAGATCAAATCGCAAAAATTTCTTCCTTTTGCTACTAAACTAGCTGGCAAAAAGTCTAAGATTTTGCACAACAGTTTGCACATCCTCAAACCCATCAACATCAATAAGTTTCATCAAAATTCGAAACATTTGTGAAAATGATTCACATGGAATGCCCTATATATACATATATACATACATACATACATACATATATACACGGAGAATAAAATCATAATGAACTGAGGAGAAAAAAAATTAGAAGTATTAGCTATAAATATAATTAATTTAATATATATTACATGCTTAATACACGGAGAAAATTTTAAATTAAGTTTTAATACAATTTTAAATTACACTTTATTATCTTGTATTTTCAATGGACTATTACAATATAATTCTGACATAACTTTTACTATGGTAATATTATAATCTTTATCACATAAATAAAATAATTTTTGTTAAAAGCCAGTGCTTAAGCCATATTCTAACATGAAAACAGTTAATTTTTACTTATCGTACACAAACAAAATTTGCTAGGTATATATTTTTTACTTATCTTTACACTACTAACTTTTATTCAAGTATTGATTTTGTAATAAAAAATTTTTGCTATAAAAAATATAAATTACGTTGCAATATTGTTTTTAAAAAAATAACTATAACATTTAAATTTATAATTCAGCTTCTACAACATTATAATAATTTTAAATATAAAATTTTCTTCTAGTGGGTAATCACTATTATTACCGTATTAATATTGCAACTATACGATTATAACCC
>NW_017259230.1:325746-327760 GCF_001594045.1 Atta colombica | reverse complement strand
TATATATATATATGTATATATATATATAGTATAGACATTCAGAAGATATAGTTGAAATAGTATATACTATACTTTAATTGGTATCTGTAAGAAAGTATGATTGGAATAACTATGCTATATAATCGATATTTGCAAGAGAGTATGGTAGAAACTTTAATGTATTTTAAGGCTTTCAATGTTCAGATGAGTAATATGAATAGAACAATATGATAGCATGAGTACTTGGAATTTAGAGGATAACCTAGGAGTAGCAGCTTGTGACAGCAAGAAAATTTTTGTAAATATTAGAATTCTCTTGCCGCCGCACATCGCAATGGCCTCTTTTGGAGGCCATCCTCTTTAAACACTTATTACTCGTATTATTCATGTGTTATTGCTCATCTGAAAACTAAAAGCTTTGCTATATCGTCCTATAGTTGAGATTTAGTAAAACTTGATCTTTTAAAAGATCAATATTATCAATGTCTTTAACGCATTCAAAATGCAATATATTGGGTTGTCCGGAAAGTGCCGACTAATTTATATATAATTTAATAAATGTATACTAAAATTTAAATTTTCTGCGTTTCAATTTTCCTTCAACATCGGCACGAACTTTCCGGACAACTCAATACTTACGTTAAATAGAAAATGTCGCATAAAATAACGCCGCGGCTTGTGCATGATGCGTTTGAAAAAAAAAAAACACGATTCACAAACATGTCAGTTATTTGTTTAAATCAGATTGCACGTGTTCTATTCGAAATATACCTATGTATAGTTAAACTGATCACTTGTATATTCAAGCATGTAAAGCTGCGATAGGCATATACATATATGTCTACATATATAATATTTTATTTATGCTTTAAAAAGATACTTTTGCTAGTATGAACATATTTTAATTTATAAATCAGTAATTATTTGGAGGACTTAATATAGCTATACAATCATACTCGTGCAATTTGTAATGTATTTCATCTAATTATACTAATAATAATATATACTTAGAAATAATCATATAATTGAATTTTTCATACCAACTATTATAATTATTTATTGAGATTGTGTTATATGCAAAAAATATAATTGTATTATAATTGTATTATGAATTAACCTTTAACTATTCGTATGGTTATCAATCTTTTATAATTTTATTCTCCATGTAATATGTATGGATGTATACATATATATGTATATATATGTATATATACACACACACATATATATATATATATGTGTGTGTGTGTGTGTGTGTGTGTGTGTGTGTGTGTGTGTGTGTGTGTGTATAATAAAGCTCTTGTATAGATAGAGATGTAGAGTGGATTTCAACTTTAAAAGTTGAAAAGTCCTCTACATTTTGCAATTTTCGCAATGGTTAACGAGATATTAATATATATATGAAAATAGCCAAATTCGCTCAGCCTACCGCCAAATGCAAGCGAGCGGCGAGATAAGATCGCCTATAGAGATGTATGGTCGTGGACAGAATAGTTGCAATACTTTTTTTTCAATGAGTTTTGGAATACAGCCTGCTTATCAAGAGATTGGTTTTTATTTATGGATCTATAATAGCATATTCGACTCGAGCGGATTTGCATCAACCTAGGTTGGATTACGTTGTATGCTCTTCTATTGGTGGAATATGTAACGTCAACCAATAATAGAACATTATTCAACTCAAATGAGAGCAAATCCACTCGGATTAAAAACGCTATGAGTAAGAATCAATTTGGTTGTTGCGTTTGATGAACAAGTTGTATTACAAAACTCATTGAAAAAAAAGTGTTGCAACCATTCTGACGATCGTATATCTTCATCGCTAAGTACGTTGTTTATAAGCGATATTGGCATTAACGTGTCTAGCAACGGCGAACACCTTGGGTGGTCTTATCTCGCCGTTTGCTTGCATTTGGCGGTAGGTCGGACGAAATTGGCTATTTTCATAAATGAATATCTCGTTAACCATTGCGAAAATTGCAAAATGGTAGAGGACTTTTCAACTCAGTTTAGTCCATTCTGCCGCTATGCGAGA
>NW_017259230.1:316921-325725 GCF_001594045.1 Atta colombica | reverse complement strand
ACACATAATATATATATATATATATATATATATATGTGTGTATAAAAACTAAAATATTTTATTGTTACTTTATTATTATGATTAAAATGACAACCATTAAAATAAAAAATTGAAACTTTTTTTATAAATGAAATATTCACGAAACATATTTTGTTGCATTTTATTTTAAAATAATAGGTTTTTAAATATTTGCTTGAACATATTATTATCGCCAATGATAACACTTCATATTGATTTTCCGCTTGTTATGCATTTTACGCTTGTTGAAAATTTACCAGTTCGATGATCGTTCTGTTTAACTATATATATATATATATGTATATACAGAGAGCAAAAGTTTTCGTACAGAGAAAATGTGTTTTAAAAAAACTTCATTTTTAAAAAATAAATATTATCCGGCGAGAATAAGTCATCGAATTGATGTCAAATCGATATAAATACGATGATTTCAACATTAATTTGAATCGATGTTTAATTGACGATCATTTCTTATTAGATTATATTTATTTTAGTTAGATAAATTAACAATTTATTCATAAAGAATAAAATAGACTGTATGTTTCTTAAAATGATATATATCCAAAAAGATGTGTATTAATTATACAAAATATATCATCTGAAAAATAAGCGAAAATTGAAAATTGTATTATTTGAATGCTCAAAAAGTATTCGTACAGACGAGAAATTTAGTTTCTAAAATTAAGAATATATGAAGCTCATTTGTTTATATTAGAATGTATTCATTGTATAAAATTATTGTTTATTAATGTTTATTTTCTACAAATAAGACTTTTTTAATAACAAATTTCCTTGTACGAATACTTTTTGCTCTCATTATATATTTTTAAAATTTAAAATATAATTGAATACAACTTCGAACGATCGATGTCAGGGATTAAAAGTATCGTTTTGAAAAAGTGTATCATGTTATGAATTTATTAAATATAATCGCAGATTAATCGCTAATGAATTCAGAGAACTTTAATTGCTTGTCGATTTTGATTAACGTTAGGTGCGCAGTATTGTTGAAAATGAAATTCAAGGATTATATGCGGAATTATGAATTAAGGTTTTAGGCAAAAATAAAATGTTCTCATACAATACAATTGTTGTGATAAAGTAATTAAATTTTATTTACAATGAAATAATATTTACAGAAGTCAAGTTCTACGAATGTATGAGTAACAGACAGATAAATAGAATTTGTGTAAAAAATAAGACTTTTTATTTATATATTCGTACGATTTCATATTAACATAATCAATAAGAGTATAGCTTCCAAATTATCTTTAGTTATAGTTTAATTTAATTGTAATTAATTAATATGTTTGTTATACACGTTACATTAATTATAATTTATAAAATAATAGATTTTGTAATCAACGTATTCTAAAAAGTGTTATTATAAAAATAGCTTTTATCACATATAAATGAATAATTTGTATATTTAAATACAATATTAAAATACAACAAATTTAAATAATAGTTATTTATGTTATACTATTATGAAATTGCTTAAGCAAGGAAATATGTTTCTCGGCGACAAGACGTTCTCCAATTATATACGGATTAAACATCACGTAGTTTCACGATGGACGTTGCACGGCTATACCGCATCTCCGCAAACAGGCCGCATAGTACATGGGACGCATAACTCGTAGTTGCACGTCCGGCCAAAATGGAGTCACATATCGATTATGGCATTTCGTCTCAGATTTCCGGGAACCGCTATCTAACCCGTTTCAAGGCAATGCATATCAAAGTGGCCTCGCTTCAATAAAAGCTCTTAATTCTTGCAATACTCTCGGATAATATCGATGTCATTATTTTCGGGAGTGTAAAGCTGCTTATTACTTAAAAAAAACAAGAAAATAATTGAGCTTTGGAGCAAACTTTTAATACACTTACAAAAGAGAGATTTGATGTTGTTTGTCAAAAGTTGAACGAAATGTTTTGCGTTTAAATTTTACTTCATCTATAAATAAGAAATAATAAGCTTTTATTAATTAATTAATAGTATATCATCAAATCATATAACTAATCACACCACATTCATCACGTTTAGTACTTTATGATTATCAACATCACACATCTGTATCTTTATAAACACATTTTATAATTTAAATGATCAGTAAAAAGATTAAAAAACAATCTTTTTTTAAATGTAATTGTGCATGAGAGAGGAAGAGAGAGAACTGTGTATTTTATGTAAATGCAATGTTCATGTAGCGTAATGATGGATAATTAAAGACAAAACCGCACAATTTGGAATCGCATCGATCGTTAATACTTTTCGCAGGCGATTTAACTGAAATCATAATTCTTTAGTGACTTGTATCATTTATAATACATCCATTAATTTTCGATTTACTTTGCCTAACCGATAGTCCAATGACAATTCTCGATTTAATTCGTGATCGAATTTATTTCTGATTTGCGCCGTTGATCGTTCCCTTTTATCGTGAACGACTAGATTTCGTTCATGGAGTGACCGAAAAAGAGACAAAGGCTTGATTCATCTCGAACGAAATTACCAATAGCGTTCGTGTATGCAGTTCCATCGTGCTGAAAATTTCACGAAAGCGACGAGCAAGTAGTTAATCGAGGTCACATTATTACGTTATATTGTAATGAACTAAATTTTCAAACATTCGAAAATTTTATTTCCATTGTTTTGACTAAATGTGAATTTGTCATAAAACACACAAACGGAAATATTGTTTTTCTATTATTTTATATTTTCTGTACAAGATATATATCATATTGATAACCAATTTTTTGCTGTTTTGTATGGAAATTGGACAAGTATTTTAAATTTTAAAATAAATATTGTATAAATTTTGTTAAACCTGTGTCATACATAAATTTATTGGAGTTTGAAGTTTAACTTACATCACTTTAGGATAAACGGTTTGTATGTCGTACAACGACACGGAAGAAGACTAATGTAAAAGGAAGGGGACTTACGCCACTCGATCTATAAATAAATCCTTTTCATAGCTCCTGAAAGGTCCTTTTTGGTGATACGCGGTTTATCTGAGAGAAAATCATGGTTCGTATATTATCCGCAGTCCTCTGCTCAACTCGGACGTCCATTCTCATTTTAATATTACTCGTCCTACATCTCTGAAATAATCTTCTATAATATGAAATTATTATATCCGACTTTATTTTTCTTTGCCTCATTAATTATCAATAATTGATGTCGCATTTTTTAATACTAAAAATATACTGAAACAATGTTATTTCTTTCTGATATTTTTTTATTGCATCAAATTTTAGTAAATATTACATTCGTATTCGCTTTTAGATATAAAATCATGATTCCATAAAAGATGTATTAATTTAATATTAATAAACAATGATGCGTGTTCACACAAGTAGTCAAAGATTAATATCACTATACATTAAATTCTGCTATACTGATAAACCGTATAACAATTGACGAGACATTAAAATCTATTGATATTCGTTTAATTAAAATGGGCAAATTCTGTTCTGTATCTCATCGATCAATTATATTGACGTCGACGTATAATTCGTATTTTACGATGGCATACACAACGTGTTCCGTATCGTCAGCACGTATAATTTTAAATAAGTCTCATCAAGAGACTTTTTTTACCTTTTTTGCAATATTTCCAATATTCGCATACATCCGATCTTTAAATTCTCATCAGGGGTGCGTCTTTATCCCTGTCAACTCTCGTGCAATTTCGGTCAAATCAATGAAACGCACGAGCGATTTTCACGTCGCGAATATCGACGAGGATATTGCGGTACGCGGATGGAATGCAAATATCGCGAATGCGACAAGCGTCTCGTTGCATTCTTATACTCTGTGGTTTTCTTCTCAATTCTTTGGAAAATCCAGTTTCTCTCATTATAAAAAAATTAGCCTTTCGAGATGTTTCAAGACTATTTGTTCTCAACTTTGTTTTTTTTATTCATTGTTGTCTATATTACTTTCGTAAACATTTTACTGTTTCTTCCACGAGAGAATAAAAAATGTTCACGTTCGAGGCTATTTGAAACTAAACTGCATTACTGCCGAGATATTCACAGTACACGAGAGACTAATAAATGCAAAATACATTACCTAGTTACCTATATAATTTTATTAAATCTTTTCTTAATAATTTATTAATATTACATAATTATGATTGTCTAATAAGAGAAAAAAAATTATTTTTTTTATTGCATATCTTATTATCGCATATCTGTTAAGTAAGATACGATATGATAATATTCTTGTATAATTCTATTGGATTGTCTAGAAAGTTCGTGCCGATGTTGAAGAAAAATTTAAACGCAGAAAATTTTAATTTAATAAACTAAATATACTAAAATTTAAATTTTAGTTGGCACGAACTTTCCGGACAACCCAATACATCTTTTTACGAAGAAATTTCTAATTGTGAACATTAATGATATAGGCATTTCGTTCATTGTAATCAATACATATTTCTATCTCTCAGCGTGAATCATGAAAAAATGATACTCGCGTTCGATGATCGCATTCGGTTGTGACGCGAAGTAATCCATTTGGAAAAAAGGTGCGAGAATATCTCCTCGGAGAACTCGCTCTCCTGTCCTCGAGTTTTCAATTCCGGGATGTCGATAGAGTCTCGCCGCTTCGCATTTCTGTTAAGGAAGGCCGGGATTTTCTCGCACCCGGACGCGCTTCTGTATGATCATAAAGATGATAACGTCCCCTACGTCATCTCACTTTTTCTATCTTGCACCCGCGGCGTAGAGATAGCCAAGATGATTTACAATATACTAATGTAACATATCTGTGTAAAATCAGATTATTTATATTATACATATTAAAATTTATTAATTTTTAGTATACAATTGAAAGTAAAGAAATAAATTCTATAGATTTATTTCTTTATCATATAATTATATTTTATATAAATTAAATGCTATTGTACATTTTGACAGTTGCGCTAAATGCATAAAAACGTGATATATATTTTTAAACATATTTATATTAAGTAATTAATTTAAATAATTAATTTAAAATCTAATTCATAATTTTTAATATATTATTATTATGTCACACATGATAATCAGATTCTCTATTATTTTATATATTATTTTATATATTTTTGTACAGATTACGTTTTATCATAATAATGTATTTTTTACGTTCTTTATTTTGTTAAATAATTTTAATTAATTTATAGTAATTTTAATATCATTTAATATCATTGTTTTCTTCTGTTTAAATGTTCGTCTTGTCTAAAATAAAATCTTTTGATTGTTTTGATAAAATTAAAAATCACCTAGCTCGATCATGTTTTTTAAAGATATAATTGAAGAAATTATCATGATTGAGATATCTCCAGATTATTCAGTATATTTGTAGGACGAAGTTCTCACCGAGACGTGATGTCAAAGATAAAACATTATCGCACTTTAACGTGTCATGAATCATAAATCGTTAGGAAAATCAATAAGAATAGGACGAGGAAGCCAAGACGTAACGTGGTATTATACAAGAGTTAACGACACGGGGCAGACGTCGAAGGTATTACAAACTGAAGATGTAGAATTTCTTTTTCAATTTAAAACGGCTCAATTTCCTTTATTTCAATGATCCAGTTTAACTTCGTGTTTCTGGAGATATCTCAGTGACTTTCAGATCAAACATTAAGCACTTTATTAATTATTCTATTAACGCTCTGTTTCAATGCATATTGTGAAAAATTTTAGTATTTTTTTTAAATACACATATTGTAGAAATATATTATACAAGAGTGTGTTCGAAAAGTGTAACTGTGGATTTAATAATACACTGATTAAATAATACAAACAATTAGTTTAACACTGTGCTCTCTCAGGAAACATTTATAGAATCCGTGTTGACATATTGATCTAATCACGTCGATTGCCGCACTCGACAGTGCTCGGCAAAAGAATTAGCCTGGGAGGGGTTTAAATTACTTGCAGAAATTGCTTTGTGGCTTGTATAGGGAATTGTTGGGAGAATACTTGACTGTAAGTTCCGTAGTGTATCTATCCTAATTGGTTTTCCGTGTATACGTTCCTCGACGATCCCGACAGACAACGCGAGCAAGGAACGCGAGAGTATTGTGCTTACTCATTCGACTATGTGGAATTGCGGGTAGGACCGCTTGACAATAACGACTACTATGTTGGACACACACGTGACAAATCGTCCCGAAACGTCCAATCTTACAGCAAGTTTGTAGATTAGAATGTCAGATCCTATACAATACGACTAATGTTCAACTATTCTCCAGGTTATATAAGTTATTAACATGATGACATGTTACTGTATGATTTCAGTAGTTAAAAAACCGAAACTGAAAAAGAAAAATATTAACTGTGAAATGTTTTTTTACATACTTTTTATATTAGAAAATACATTAATATTATCTATAATTTTCTTCCATTAATTTACTAATATAAAACATGTATCCATATTTTTCATTTTTGTGTAAAATTATCCCGAAACAATACAAATACTTTTTTCATCTGTAGTATATCATGTTCTCCATGTTTTTTTTAACTTTATTATTAATTTATCTATAGTATTTCTTCGTTCTGCGAAGCCAACATACATGAGATAGAGAAACATGATTTAATTAAAGAGAGTGCATAACAAAATAACTGAAATAATAAAACATTAAAAATAGTTGTAGATTACACTACATCTCGCGAAAAGCTTTCTCATGCTTCAGTGACTACTTCCTATCGGAAACGGAAATGGAGATTTGCAGACGGCATCAAACAAGAATTGCTTGAAGTCGTAAAGTGACCCTCAACTTTGATCGATGTGTCGGCTCGACTATCCCATATCACAACGACGAGTTCTGCTGATTTAGCAGAGTGGAAGTTTCATTCGTGGATCCGAGAATCTTTTTTGATTCAAGAACATAACAGGCAGCTTTATTTTTGTGTCTCTATATTTATCATGACAAACTGGGAACATTTCTTAACATGTTTGTGTTTGTTATCGTGCCAGTCATTTATGTCCAAATCATATAATATTCCTTTAATTTTAAGATATTCAAGAGAATTAAGTATTTTATAAAATTTATTATCGACGCACATTACTTTCCGCGAATTAGTTTACGCTGACGTTAACAAGCAGTAACAAGTATTGATTTTACAGACTTTACAATATTCGATAATATTATCACAAAATAGATGAGAGCACAGGATATTTGTATTAAATGCATGTTGCATAAGGCATATTGTAGAAAATCAAGTAATCTTTTAGTCTTTTATTTTATGCAAAGAAAGGAAATGAAGGATTTTGATCAGTTTTTTCATTTTTTTTATATATTATACGTTATACAAGATTCTTTGTTCCTATTCTAAAAAACGAATTTGTATTTCCATCGTGCAACAGGATGATCACTATTACGAACGGATTGCTTTGTTCATTTTTATTCGAGTTATTCCGTGCACTTTGCAAGGAAAACCTGCTAAGATCCCACCGCACATCAGGATTTAATGGCGAACAAGTACCGCTCCAGAACTCGCGGAATCCATTAAGAGTAGTGCCGGGCTTATGGACAGAGAAAAGGGATCGCAAAGAACGAAGTTAGATAGAGGAAGATATGAATAGCTTTATGTGAATTTGATGTTTTAATAATTTCCGATCTACACGGCATAAAGCTTCTGTAACTTTCATTTTATGGAAGCAGTGGATAGCCCAAACGAATGGGAAATTGACGGTTAATGAGTTTTAGATGAAGCCTCGAAACTTGAGGGTAGCTATCGATTTATCAATGTATGTGTATGTGTAATGATTGTAAAGAGTTCTTTTGGGAAGATCTTTTCTAAGTGCTTTTTTTTTTACTAAAAGGGTATCCAAGAATACGAACTTTCTAGCTTACATAAGTTTATTTACTTATATAATTTTTAGTCCAATGACTTAATCTAGCTCTTTATTAATATATCTTTAATCTGATTTATAAATAATGTTTTTATGATTTTGCATGATATCTCCAATTATACATATAAAACGTAATTATTAAGACACATTAATGTCAGAAGTATATATGCAACAAGCAGATTTAATGAATAAACGATGAATATTCTTCTTTTTAAGTTTAAAGAAAAAAGTTTTGTTTATTGATTAAAACTGACATAAATTTTTATTAATATTTTTTATTGATATAACATTAGTAATCTTTATATATAAAGCTCGAACTTATATTCGTGCTTATGTTAGAAACCAGCTCTTCTTTCAGTTTTGTTTAAATTCGAGGTTAAATTTGATTTCGTAGAAGGGCGGAGTAAGCAAGAGATGCGTAGGAGAATAGATGTTTATTTTCTGTCTTGTAGTCTTCTACATTG
The DNA here is from genome assembly GCF_001594045.1 of Atta colombica. NCBI lineage: Eukaryota > Metazoa > Arthropoda > Insecta > Hymenoptera > Formicidae > Atta > Atta colombica. Next base: position 317,385 of record NW_017259230.1, on the reverse strand, counting down.
GAAAATAAAAGGAGCTCGGATATCTGACAGTTCCCTGAAGGTATAGAATGTCATCTTTGACATTATCCCTCGTCTTCATGCCAATGATTCTTAAACAAACTGATGCCAGCCACTAAGAGTTTTTTCACAGCTTATATTTTGTTTTTTGCATTTTATATTTCAGTCGCGACTTCCGTAACTTTTCTTTCAACCCATTAAGCACTAGTCTTCATAAAGCGTACATAAATTTTCTTCACGACCTACAAGAGAAAAATTTATAAAGATATGATGCTTGCGCATTGAGAATGCCCTGAGAACTTTAACAGAAAATGTATAAATATATAAAAGACAGAACGGTGAGAAACAAATTGCAATTCAATATCTAGATTTTGTTACTTCTTATATTAGTATTATAAGTAATAGAAACTTTAATGATAAAAAGTATCTTAAATGGTTCAAATGCTTGATTTATGCACCGTGATCGA
>NW_017259230.1:308464-316821 GCF_001594045.1 Atta colombica | reverse complement strand
AGACAAAACGATATTTATAATTGAAATTATTATGCGTTTTAAATTTTAATTATATAATAATCATTATAAATTATGAATATATTGCACATTTGCTTTATTTATCAAAATCGTTTCCTTTTAAACGACAAAATTAGTATCGATGACTGCAAAAGACTGTAGGAATTTTATCGACGTGATCTCAAAAATCTACACTAAGCTGCTACTATTCTTATTGAACTCAAAGATCATTTCTAGAAAGCCTTTTGGGTCGAGACTTCGAAGAACTTACTCGAGGAAGGGCATTCCACTTTTTTTGAGAGAAAATTCGCGATATTAGAACGATGAAAAGTTCAATTGGAAAATGTTCAATACTTGTCGCGTATAGCGCTCAATGGTTATATGTCCATGATTTTTTATAATATTTCAGTATAACATAACTTTTTGTAAAGCACAATTTATGTTCTATGTTCCAAGAAATTTTATTTCATGAAATACAAAGTATGTGTTATATATATGTGTGTGTGTGTGTGTGTGTGTGTGTGTGTGTGTGTGTGTGTATTTAGTATAACGTTATATAATTATCACACATCAAACTTGTATTTAAAAAATCCGATTATTGTACGTAATAGAAAAGTTATATCACGTACATATCATATTTATGTTTTATATATGTTTTACATTTTTTACGTTTATTTGTATAAGCATCGAATTATTTTTTTAAATTAAATTACAAAGCTGAAGCTTAAATCATAAAGCACCAAATTGGAGCGAAGAAAGAAATAGTTACAAAAATAGCAGATTTAATTTTTTTTAATGTGTGATTATAAAATTAAATACATGTATATTATACTGGAAATTTAATTTTACAATAAGATTTTTATTAATTAAACGTTAACAAAGTATATAATCTCAAAATATTGTTTTACATCAAAATCAAATTTCTAAGAATATTAATATGCTATTATTATAAGACTTGTGCAACGTAGTTTCATTTGTATAAAATAATAGTAAGCACTTAATGTATCACAAACTGCTTGAGTTTGCAAGGATGCATATAATATTTCACTAATATGCGGCTTAATTAACCCATTTTTTAACAGCATAAAGAGCTGTGCTGAAGTATCTTGCTTTTTTGCTCTTCTGTCCTCTTAAATGTACTGCGTTTTTAATAACGAGCAAATGTGTATTAAAGACGCGTTAATTATAAACGTCAATTATAAAGTTTTGTACACAACTTTTTCCTTCATATATTTGACATAAATAAATTTAACGAAATACATACCTTATCATTGTCTTTAAAAGATTTAAATTATTTTTATTTCATGATTGAAGTTAAATTATAAATTTAACAAAATATTATTGGGTTGTCCGAAAAGTTCGTGCCGACTAACCTATATAATTTAATAAATATAAAATTTAATCTAAAATTTAAATCTTCTGCGTTTCAATTTTCCTTCAAAATCGGCACGAACTTTTCGAACAATCCAATATTATCTTGTGTGCTTGAAATTGATATCTCACAAAGGACGTTTTTAAAGGTATTTTACTTTATGTGATTATATAAATTTCGTAAATAAATCAATATCGGTGCTGAGAATTAAAAACACGTTCTCATTTCTGTAATATCCTTATGTCTGCTGCATAATGCTTTAATTAAAAAAATAATTAAATTGGCTACCCCTCTTCTTTTCGGGTCAACTAGCTTTGACTGGTACTCAATCTCATTTTTTTATTAAGAGCTGAAAACTATTCACACAATTAAAAATTAAAAAAATGAAATTACTGAATTCAGGAAATGAAGGAATGTTGATTTTCAAATATTTAAACAAAAGTAATTTCAAATTAATTTCAAATTGAGTATGCAAAATATATATACGTAATTACATTTGAAAATTTGAATGAGAATCGCAAATTGTAGACTAGAACAATTTTTACAAATAGAATAGATAATGGATATGTGTTCTCATTAGAGTTGCGAGAGGTAGATAATTGAAGACAAAAAGGATTGAATGTCACGTGATTATCCTTCGTTACAACATTTTCGCAGTCGCGGAATTTCGGATTTCATGATCGTAAAATCTATCTCGAATTACTAGATGAGACGTCATTGAATGTGGTCGACTTCATACGAAGAGATGAAAGCCGCACTCGGTTCTTTTTGGATCAGATTTAATATCTTGAAGGGCTACTGAAGGGTAAAGATCGGAAGGTATAAAGAAAAAGATAAAAGGGAAGAGATGCGGATGAAAGTTAAGAGGAAGGAAGTCGGAGTGAAAAATAAAAGAGAAACGAGAGAAAGAGAAACGAGATGTGCGTGAAGAACGTAATGCAAAAGATGGAGGTAGAACACATTGGGAATAATGTCATATCGATTTTCTGAGCCCTTTTTCCGCCATCTGCGGTGTCGATGTCGAAGGGCGTCGAGTTAATTCAAGCGTTAAATGTTGAAGTAAATTTTTATGAAATATATGTCTTACTTTTAATATTCTAATTTACACAAATTAATTTATCTTTTCGCATCGAAATCGATCATCTCGATCCGCTGTCAAAAAACAACAAAAAGTAATGAAATTTCATATAACCTAACCATCAAATTTTATTGAAATAAATATATAACGCGTTAATTCTAATAATATCTATTTAAATTTATTGGTATTTTTTTAGTTCTAACATTGGAGCTATTTAAATTTTATCTGATATTTATATATTATAGTGGATTAAAACAGCCATTCTGAGCGCTAAATTTACAGTGAGAATAATAAATTCTGAGGTCATTGATACTTTCAAGATTGATTTATACGGCTCTCAAAATAAACAGCTCTTACTACGGCGCTACATTATTTTATTGGACATTCCTTCCGCAAACAGCTGGCAGCAATCATGTCCCGATATAGAAATCTCGGCAACGATTCGTGCCACAGATTAATTTTCGTCGATGGAATTCTGAATTCAGAAAGCTCGATGAGAAGCGTGCCTTTTGTCTCGTCAATTATAGAATTTCCTGTATTTTTCCACAACACCGAATAAAATGATCGAATCCCGTTGTGGTGGCTCGTGCACTTCAGCAATCTATCTTTCTCCATCCCGTTTCATCTTTCGATTCCCCGGTATTTTCGCGTAATCGCTTTTACGCTCGTTTAACTTTACTCCATTCACTTGAGTTGTTTTCGTGGCTGATGCGCATTGCATGTGCATTAACTTTGTATTTCATGTGTCAAATGCACTGTTATCGTATAAATTCCAGATAATTAGCTGAGATATTTTACTAATGTGTATTTACTAACATGTATGCATATCCTACTTGTTAGAAGATACTCTGGCTAATATTTTTTGCAATAAATTATTACAGATTTTTAAGATGTAATGTTTATTAGCATTACTATTAAAATGGACGATCGATCTAATTTATGATATTAATTTTTGCTTTAATTTACGATTGCGTTTCATTGCGTCTGACAAATCGTATCAGCGCGCAATTTATAAAACTGAAATAATATATATTTGCAAAAATTCGCATTAATTGCAAGATCTGCTTTGGTCGAAAATAGGATTACGTCTACTCATTAGAAGATACTTAGAATCATCAGATGGTATAATTTAATAGGTCTGTTTCTTTTTAGCTGAAGAAATTAGTTCTTCTTTTTTCTTTTTCTTCTCCAGGAGGAAAGGAGAGGAAGAAAAATAAATTGGAAGTAAAAAGTCAAAAAGGAACAGACTTAGAGTAACGATTAGCAACCATTAATACGCGTCAGATCTATGTTGCTACAAAACATATATTTCTTAACAAATTAAAAAAAAAATTATACTAAAATTTTTTTAAGAAGCTGTTAGATAAAATATTTTTTATTTCTAATTTGTGTGTGTGTGTGTGTGTGTGTGTGTGTGCGCGCGCGCGCGCGCGTGTGCGTGTGCATGTGACCTATTAGATTCCATAAAATATGTATAAAGTCGACTTTATACATCCATCTTACCCTCGTGTTGACATAACACACAGTACCACAAGTATATTTGCAAGTGCGTCACGTCGACCGAATGTTGAACAACAAATATGAATGTTGCATAACAATTCCCACGATTTTTTTGCATAAATTATGGTTGCACGTTTCATAGGATCTGAAGGACATCTGCGATATATGACTCATGTAATTTAGTCTCGTGTTACGATGTTGCAAGTAATAGGTAACATAAATCCGACATATTCCTTCACTATCTCGATAGTAGATATAGGTTTCTTTTTGCAAGATAATAGATCTAGATTTCTAAATGCGCATCACGTATTTTCTTTCTTCTCATATTTCCTTTAATATTTTATGTTTTCTCGAGTATGTGAAAATAAGAGGTATACACTTATAGTATTACACATAAGAGTAAAAATAAATTGAGCATAAAAATTGCGTTTTAGTCAAAACTAAATTTTGACAATGTCAATTTTGAAAAATTGTCGGAAATTCTTATCTTTTTGCTATTGATGTTTTCAATTACTTTCATGATAATTGTCATCAGATTTTCTGGAGCGTACGATGACATGAGAAATTATGCGCTTTTCAAGAAACTTCATCGAGTTACCATGACGGTGACAAATTATTCGATTTCAAGAGCTATGCTATTCCCACCCTTTAACTTTCCGTTTCTATTCGGCCGTTTATCAGGAAACTTCAGATTTCGCTCTATAATGCATTTATCTATCTTTCATATATCCTAATGCATTTATTTCATTCATCTAACTTGAAAACCATTAATAGAGTTTTAATATCGATACTTCATCTATTTATAAATGCATTTTAAGAGATTGAATTTGCAAAATATTAAAAATTGAATTCAAAGTATTATAGTAAAAAATTGCGTCTTAAAGATGCATAAGTTGCACAAATTAATGTAATTATAACGTGTTTATTATACGAATAGAACAAATTTTATTCAAAAAATTTTATTCAGAAATATAATCCCCCCTCCTCTCTTTCTCTCTCTAATTTCTATTCCAATATAAAAATATTACTTTATATGTGTATGTGTGTGTGTGTGTGTGTGTGTGTGTGTGTGTGTGTGTGTGTGTGTGTGTGTGTGTATGTGTGTGTGCGTGCGCGCGCGAACAAATAAATCATATATCAATATTTAAGATAGATATCTAAGGCGTTGTACATAACGCAATAAAATCCTTTGAATATTTCACATGATTAAGTTATCGTTTGCATGCGAGCGCCTAGAAAAGAGATTTTCCATTCTGAGATGATTGAAATTTCTCGCTTCCACGAATATCCAAGAAATTTTAGAGAATAGCACGATTTATCTCAGAAATGAAACCAGTCAGAGGAGTCCTACCGCATCCTGACGAAGCAAAGTTAGGACGGAATCGACTCGAGTGTATCGAAGGATTACATGCATGAATAGATATCTCAATTTCGTTCTCAATCACTCGACGTCGTCAGAATGAAGGCGCAGCTTTCTTTTATTACTTCTGTCTCTTATACAACATCTGGAGTAAACTATGCAAAGAACATACATACTATAAAATATATGATTGGAATTTGAAATTAATCAGGAGCTTTTTGCATAAATCTAAGAATTTTAAATACTAAATCTATCATGCTTTTTACGACAAGAATCGAGGAAGACAAGAGAGTATAAGTTGAGGAAGAAGAAATTGTCATCATTTATAAAAGGCAGTACTGAAAATTTAATTTTCGAAAACTAATTAAAAGAATGTACTTGCGTATGTCATTATATTTTTAAAACATTATATTAAAATTACATTTATTATTTGATAATTTTTTTCTTAAATGTCTCATTAAGATTCCAAGGTCAATAAGTTGAACTCAATAATCAATGGGTGGCGGATAATTAAACAGACGTTTTCTTCTTTTTACTATGAATTCTATTTCCCTGGATTTAATTAAAGAATTACGTGAAAAATCTATATTTTAATTGAATAAATTATTTAGATTGTTTTTTTTTCTTAGATACAATAATTAATCTAAGTATTGAAGAAAAATTTTACTTTTAAAAAATTTTACTTTTAAAAAAAAGCGATATTAAAGAATATTTTAAAAAATGTTAAATTTTATATTTTATAAAAAAATGTTTACAGACATTCACATTTTTTTTACTTTTCCTTTAATTAATATGCGATTGAATGCCTGATTGTAAATTTGGCAAGTACAATAATTTCCATATATTGAAAAAAGATGTAGTGTTATTTAATTACACCATTGGAAAATTTGTATTAAATTTAATACATGTTTCAAATGTGTCTACCTAAATTTGTGTTAATTTAAACAAGATAAATATATTAGAAGATAACAAATTTTATTTTTAAAAAACATAAAAAATAGACACAAAAATATTGACGCAGTTTGTAAACAAACTATAGAGAAGTATATTTTTTAAAAATTAACATTAGAATTTATGTTTTAAAATACATTATTTTTATATTATTTGTTCATAAATTGTGTTAGTTTGGCATTAACATAAATATTAAATATTAATTTAATATAAACTATTTAAATAACATAAGACATATTATGTTAAAATAACATTCGAATACATTAAAAATTTATAACACAAAATTTTAACAAGGACTTGAATGATCGTTTCCAACACAAATAAAAAATGATTTTTGCTGTTTGAAAATCTGATAGATTCAATCAGTCTATTCGAAAATAATCAGAATTTTTATAGAAATTATAGATGAACACGATTATCTTTTCCTGTTTACATTAGAATTTCTTATGAATCGAGTTCTAATCGTTGCAACGATTAACATGCACATAATTCCAAATATATACAAATACATACAAATGTTCATATTTTTGATAATATTAATTTTAAGTGCCATTATATTAAGACATATAATTTTTAGGAATTATCAAATTCTTGAATTAATTTTTGTTAAAATTAAAAACTATATGCTCTCAAAATATATCTCTCATTTACTTTCATTTTTAATTTTAAGAATGGTAAAGAATCTTATAACATTATTCCTTTTATTCTATTCTATGTTATTTCGAATCACAAATTGTAGAACTCCGCTGCGTCCATTTAGTGACGATTACAGTGTTCTTACAGGAAACTTTTATTAAATATATAGGGTGTCTGGAATTTAAATGTTAAAACTTTGGGAGCATGTAGGGAATTGATAAAATATGAAAAAAAGTCCTGTAGAGATATATTCGTTTTTGCTTTATTTTGGAAAAAAATCGCAAAAAAGACAAAACTTAGTTGCTTCGTTCTTGCACTGCCTTTAAAATATTATCGTCGCTAAAATCATACACGAAAACGATAATAATAATTCCGTTTTCAGGTGGAAACTTTTTTGTTTGTTTTTGTCTAGTGGGACAATTTTTTTTACCTGATAAATTAAATGCAGTCAGATATACAGATTTTTTGAAGACTGACTTCTTTGATTATTTAGAAGCTTATTTAGACATCCTGCAACAACGGATTGAAATGTGGTTTCAATGGGTATTCAATGGGTATCCAGCTCATTATGGCAGATTGCTACTTGAGCTTGGTTAGACAGACATTTTGCACAACGATGAACATGGAGGAATAATACCTTGGCTATCCTCATCACCTAATCTGACACCACTGGATTTCTTTATATGGAGGGGTCCTGAAGCAGCAAGTTTATTCGTCGTCAATCAACTCAAGAGAACAATTGAGAAATCGAATCGAGGCTGCAATGCATCAAACATCGCCAGATCAGTGTTTAATTGCAACATGAACTGTCCGTAGACTAGATGCAACGCTTGCATTGCTGCAAGAGGCCAACATTTTGAACAATATCTACATTAAGCAAGTTAATAAATATAAATATATGTGAATAAGTAATGAGAAAGTACAAAAATAAAAATTACGTTTTGTCTTTTTTTTGCGATTTTCTCCAAAACAATGTGCAAAAACGAGCATATTTCTACAAGATTTTTTTTTTTCTTAGTTTATCGATCCCTTACATGTTCCCGAAGTTTTGACATTTAAATTCCAGACTCCCTGTATATTAATATACAGAAATATATTAAATATAATCAGAAGTTTTATAGTTCCAACTGGAAGATATTATTCATATAGTTAAGTCTATCAAACATTTTAGTTATAAAATATTGAGTCTTATCACTTATTAACTAGAAATTTTGTTTGGTTTTATTAAAATGCATTCAACCATCCATATCTTATTGGTATGTAGTCAAACCATTTGTCTGAACGTAATTTTTAATAAAGTGGTTTATCGTTTGAATTCATTTATTAATTGAAAATATCTCAGTCACCTTAATAACATGAAAGAATATTTATATAGTATTGTAATACTGAGAGAAAAATGTTTGGTATTTGTAACTATAATTATATATACTATTACTATGATTATGATTATTACTGCTATAATA
>NW_017259230.1:307399-308364 GCF_001594045.1 Atta colombica | reverse complement strand
ATATATTATAAAAAATATGAATGTCCCAACACATAAACTGTAAAATTATAGTCACTTGAATCATTTTTATGGTAATTACAATTTTTTTATACTTATATATTTATAGTAATAACCATAATTATAGTAGTATATAATTATAATTACAAATACCAAACATTTTTCTCTCAGTGTATAGTTAGAATTACAGTAATTTAAATTAATTTCTACACTATCTCTAAGTGGTGTTTTAACATTTTTTAAAGTATTTTAATTCTTGCGAATTAAATGGTTTTTTATTGTTATTTTAATAATAATAAAATGTTTACTATAAAGTAATATTAAAATGATGTTAATAAATAATTTTGTTATTTTATTGTACATAGGTATCAGTAATTTGACCGTAATAATTAAAAAGATAAATATATTGAATACTTTCTTCTTCAAGCTTCTTGATTATTTTTCATTTTTTTGAAAAAAAAAAATGTATTGTTCTGTGCAATCGATCCCCATTTAATCGTAAGCGAGTAGCAACGTGCAATTTATCATTTTTTAACCGATATTCAAACTTGTATTCTTTTACATTATAATCCATTATCCAATGTGAATTTGCTTTTTTGTCTAGCTTCTAAAGATAGTCAACACATTATTTCGAGCTAGCTCTTCTGTTCGAGTAAAACGATATTTTTGCTTGAGTGGCTACTTTTCGTAACATTTTCTAAGGGCACTTTTCGGCAGGTACTCAAATAGGTGAATCAAATCAAAGACGTGAAACACGCTATTTCTAAAGCGCTATTGTTGACGAAAAGCTTCTTTCATTTAGTTACACGCCAATAAGATACATTAATATAAAGATAGAAGAAAATTGAAGCATTTCTGACATATCTGACTACTTGTTTCAAACAAATTCTTTGTTCAAAACACAAGATATTAAATTATCATAATAATTAATTTTATAATATTTTAATTTTATAACATTTTATAAAATT
>NW_017259230.1:306520-307299 GCF_001594045.1 Atta colombica | reverse complement strand
ATTAAAAAATTATAATAAGATTAAGACATTTAATTTCTATTATTGCGATTGACCTGTCTTATAAAAATAAAATCTTATAAAAATAAAATTAATTAGAATAATAAAATAAATTAGAAAAAGTTTAATTATCCTTCATCCAGTTTTTCTCTATTTTTTTTTCTACTAATTTAAAAGTTCAAAAGAAAATTAAAAATTCTTTTGTTTTTTGTTCCCTTAGCTTAATTTACTTACGCAGTACTACGTTGATCTTTATTGAAATAGAAAACAAAAACGGAAAGGAAAATTTTTATGATGGTTTTCATAGGATAAGATAATAATAAAAGAGAATGTTACTTTATCTCTTTTAACGTACACTTAGTAATGAAGTTAAAAGAACCAAAAATTCTAATAAAAGACCGTACTCTAATGGAATTACTCGTACTGCGATCTCTGCCACAGACCGCTCTACATTCATGAAACTCTTCTGGGATCAGTGGAACGCCTCACTGAATTCTGGTATGTTCGATACAATGCCATTCAATCTCAGTTGAGGCGTTGAATGTTTAGCGTGCTGTATACATTCTTGAATGTAGTCAGGTGATAGAGTTGCAATAGAAAAAAAACAGAAAATTACATTATAATAATATTATAAGTGCTAAAATTAAAATACAATTTCCGCGATGGCATAGTTTAATGTTTGCTAAAGATATGAGAAACAATTTCTTGTAGTTAATAAATATTACTTATCTAAAAAAACAATAGAACTTTTTAAAAATATATAAAAATGTTAACATTAAGAT
>NW_017259230.1:292213-306420 GCF_001594045.1 Atta colombica | reverse complement strand
ATATATATATATATTACATACATATACTATGTATATTACACATGTATATACGTATATACAGGTGAGTCTGATAAAAAGTTTATCACGTTTTTCTTGAAAATGGTTAGAGAAGATATCTATTATCAAAATTATAGGGTAGTTCGGGAACATATTTGATGACCTTGAATGTCCTTGGTTTTTATATTGCCAATAAAAAATTTTTTTTTAATGGGAAGGGGGTATTTTTTACTCGTTCTATCGATGGGCTCAATGAGCTGAATAAAATTCAACTATTGTCGGGATATAAGCCAAAATAAGTCAGATTATTCAAAATATGTTGATTGAGACACTATATTGAGACACTATATAGAGATGCCTATAGTCTTCTTGGAAATCTTCTAACTCATGAAAGAAGGGGAATAATACAGGACCACTTCTATCGATCCATTTGTTTGGAAACATTGAACTCTGGTCTTGTAATTATTCAAAAATTAGCACATTTTAATATTCAGATTTGAGTTGGAATCGATAAGTACACAGATCACGCTGCGAGTAAAATTTTTTAAAACTATTATATTCTAATGAAGGAGCTTTTGATATGTTAATGATTTACGAGTGTTGCGGCGTGATAATTTTTTATCCGTCACTGTCGCGAATCGTCTGCGGAAAGATCTTGCGTTCTTTCAGCTCAGAGAGCAAGCACGCAAGCGAACGCCAGATATCCGCTTCGTTAATTTATTTGAGTAAAAATTACTTTGTTTGAGTTTAGTTTCACATTTAGATTTAGTATCCCGTGACAGACTGACGGATCGATTCGGTGGCTGAATTATTGTTTTTGTTGTTACTATTGTATTTTGTCATCTCATCAGAAGAAAGAATATTCATTACGCCGAGGAGGAGGAAGATACAATACTCGGCTGGGGGCCGCTTCGCTTGGAAGCTCTAACATACAGGTCGTATGATTCCGTATATTTTTTGTACTATATTGCCATTCAGAACCTTGTTGTATCGTACATGAATTACAGGAAAAATTATGGAAGGCTCTGTGTATGCCAAATGACCGAGAATACTATACATCGGAGATAAAGACGCCCCGACACGGAGCCAGTGGCGGAACTTTTCTGGACTTTCTGAACCCGAAAGCTAGTCAGAAAGCTTAAGACTGTATTTAAGACACTCTTAAGTACAAGAATCGACTATGAATACCGATCTGTTTCGCGGCATGACTTGGAACTGAATCTTCCCTTGATTGATAAGATTCAGTATGACCGTCCCACAGTTGTTTCACGTTTCACAGTTGTAGCCCTTGAACTTTTATGAACAATATCCATAGACAGATAGGGCAGAGATTTAGAAAAAGACATTGTCCAACTACACACCGCATGTTATTTCTTTCACCATAAGTAGATCACGTGTTAAAATTCTAAAAATGTCGAACAGCTCATGGATATCGCGTAAGTTAATAATTTGTGAATCACGTGCTATCCGCTCGAATATTCTTTTGAGAAAGATTCCGATTGCCGATTGGCGCACGTCCGAGATATGTCTCGCGGAACGAAAAGCAGAAAAATGACAGAGAGCACATCATGTAATCTTTCCACCATGGCCTGCACGCTTTCCAAATTGTCATTTCGTAAGGAGTTTTTATACGTTTGGCGAATTGAGTGCATACTAAGAACAAATTAAGACTCAAAAACAACAAAAGAAAAACGTTGTTACAAATAAAAACATATCTATTGACGTATTGATTGCAGATTATTGCAAATCCACATGTATCTGCAAGAAATATTACTCGTAATAGAAATATTAATCGATCTTCTGTGTCACGCATACTCAGGAAAAATAAGTTCCATCCGTATCGTATATTAGTAAGTACTTCAAGAACTCTCGCAGAATGATTTTAACATGGGGATCCAATTTTGTTCATGAGTTCAAAATAAATTACAAGAAAATCCTAATTTTTTCGATTTATGTTGTGGTCAGATATATGTGGTCAGAGCAATATTTAAGAGTGATAAAATCATTAACAGGCACAATTTGCATTATTGGAGCGAAGTCAACCCAGAGAATTGTGGCTCATCAACACCGTAGAAGATCAATGTTTGAAGAAATTATTGATACTCTTAATTGGATCATTACTGTTTTTTTTTTAATAGTCTCTAATAATCGAGAGATTTATTTATTTTTTTAGAAATGATTTTTCAAATTTAGTGGAAGATATTTCGCTTAAAGATAGATGTGGTTTCAGTTAAATGGTATACTACTTAAGTATAAATACGAGACGAGAGCTCAACAAAATATTCCCAGACAAATGGATTAGTAGAGATGATTCTGTATTATTCTTTGTGAAATTATCCAATTTAACACGTTTGGATTATTATTTTTGAGGAAAAATGAAGAAACTATATTTTCAATGTCTACTATTTCGGAAAATATGAGAGAAAGAAATTTTTCGCGAAATAATGATTGAAGAGTTAGAAGAAGTTCAAGCAAACTTTCTAAGACTACAGGCATATCTAGATCAACATGGCGAACATTTTGAATATTTATTGCAATAATAAAAAATTTGTTTCAAACTTTCAATCTGATTTATTTTGATGATTTATATCCCGACAATAATTGAATTTTCGAAAAGATACTCTATGCAAAATTATTCAGTTTATTGAGCACGATCGATAGAACAAATAAAAAGTATCCTTTCTCATTAAAAAAAATTCTTTATTAGTAGTGAAAACTGAGGACATTTAAGGTTACTCAAAGTCATCAAAGTATATCTCCCTACTTTCTATAATTTTAATAATAAATGTCTTCCCCTACTTTCTATAATTTTAATAATAAATGTCTTCCCCGTATCTCTAATCGTTTTGGAGAAAAACGAACTTTTTATCAGATTCATTTTGTATATAATTATAATTGTATAATTATTGGTTTTTTTTTTTATTGCCGTTAAGTCTGTAAAATGAATATTATCCTCTATTGTCTTTTGTCAATATATAACAATCGAATAAATTTTAATATTATATTTAGTATTATTTAATATTACAAGAAAACAAATCATATATTGCAAAGATCATTTAATTAAAAATTGTATGTAATAAAGACGAACATGAACATTTTGCAAATTACAAGACAACTTTATTATTATTATTATTTAAATTTTTCATAAATTTACAATTTATGTTATTTAAATTATTACACAATATCGAATTCGATTCATAATTTTAAATTCCACTAATTTGTAACTAACATTTTATTATATTATTTATGTAAGATAAGGAAGAATCTCCGGATTCAATTGAAAGATAAGAATATAAATAATTTTAATTGCAATATTCCTTATCTTTATCGTCGTTATCTAAATATTAAGTATAAAAAATCCACGAGAAGTTTATTTTCGGTGAAGATTTTAAATTAATTAGAAAAAATTGAATTAAATTATAAAGTTACGATCTTGAATAGCTTTTGGAGAAAGTAAAAATAGAAGAATTATAAAACCGAAATACGCCGTGAAGACGTGAATGAAAATAAAATTTGTTTAACGAAATCATTTCACCGTCAGTACTTTTCCTCCTTCTCATTTGCATCGTAAATTAGATTGCAGATGCACAAATAGACTCACAGTCAGTAACTTTTCCTTAAGAAAATTATGTATTTACAAAAGCTCGAATGTACAAAAGCAGAAGTGAAAGTAATTAAAAGGAAAGACACATTTTTAAAAAATGAGTGCATTTATTTCGTTAACATGCAATGTTGCTCGTTTAACGAGCAAAACCGATTACTACAAGAATAAGGATAATTGCTGGAGAACTTTCTGAGCCAATGAAAAAAAATCCAGCTTTCGCGACGATTGCGGGAAGAAAATTGGACGATAAAGATGTAAGGCCGCATTAGTCGACGGACAATGAAATAATTAAAGGAGTAGGATGAATTTCCTTAATCCTTATACGACACTCTAAAGCCGAATTAAATTAAATAAAAAAGAAAAAGAAAGCATCGTATATTTGGTTTATGTTTGAAATGCACGATACTAATTCTATATTGATAATTTTTATTGAAAAGACTGAAAATTTTACTTTCTGAAGCAACAATTTATATTTCGATCATTTTTGAAGAAGAAAAATTTAGATGCAACTGACTAGGAGATTCTATCTTTAAACATCAAAGTTTTAATATGACATGGATAGAGATTTATTGTCGAAAAGAAACTCTTTCATAAGTTTAGAGATCATGACCTGAATAGAAGAGTTTAAAATATTCAGAAATGGAAAATATAACATATGATGTATTTATATTCTTATAAATATTTTACACACGAACGTACGATGTATTCGCTTCCATCGCTATAAATTCATGTTTTCAGCACACAAGCAGAGAATTATATATGACGCTGCATATCGAGATTTTCGTTTCAATGTCTCGTTACATCAAATCGTTTTGCAGTTCTTACAAACGTCATACAATGATAATAAATCACACCATGAAAGAGGTGTGAAAAGAATTTAGACAATATAATGTGCAAACAGATATATCCACGATGTATAATCAATTTATTCTGATCGATTTAAATAAAATATTGAAATGTGTCAATATTGTCTTTTCTCTCGAAGAAATGGTAATTTTAAAATATTCTTTCAATATTTGTCTTTGATGTCTTCAACCCTTATGTTATGTTATTGTAACCAGTTATATAATATTTATAATTTATCTGTGTTATTATATTTCAGTTTTGGAGAAAAATATTGTGTATTTTAAAATTACTTATTTATTGTGGCAATATTAAACATAAATTAATTTAAAGCTAATCACAAATTGCTTATTTCAAGTTCTCTAGAAGAAATGTAGTTATTATTATATATTTTGTTATGGAATTATGTTATCTCCAAAAATTACCCCTATTTTAATTGGTATCATTTGTCTCTTGCATCATTTTTCTTTGGAAGAAGATATTTGATTTCAACTTGTCTACCACTAAAGGCCGATGTATTTAGAACACATATGAAATTTGAAAAATTTCACTTTGTGTCATTTTTTATGATATATTAAGAATAATATAGTGAATTTAATTGGACACATTAGTGCACTGATGCATATTAAAGTTGTACACTGATTTAATCTGAATCTCATAAAAAATAAAATATAGATATTTCGAATTATAAAATACGTATTTTACTTAATTGCGCAATAAAATATAATCGACTTTACAGTTTAATTTGGTTTTATTAATATTAATTAGGTGCACATTTTTATATCAATTTACGTACGACTTTTATATGCACTGGTACGCACCGAGGACGTCTAATCGAACGACGAATTTACTAACTAATAGTAGGAAAATATTCATGTACTACTGTTACTGAAAAATTTATTAAAAATAAAATAAATGTTATTTTATGTTTTAGCGAGGTATCAACCGCGAGCCACTCGAGTAGTTCAACTTTCGCGCCCAAGATGAATTTACATAGGATCTTGTCATGGATGTGGTGCTTCCTAATTACAAGTGAATGTTATAATGCAAAGAAAAGAGGCGAAGATGGTTCAAAGTTGATACGTATTGATGGTGATATCATCCTCGGCGGTATCTTTCCAATGCACGAACAGGTAAAAGCTTTTTTAATTTTACTATATAAAATTCGACGTATCAATGATTGCGTTAGTTACAGGTTTCCTTGATAATTTCACAGAATAAACGATTTTGTTGAAGTATCCAAAAATTTAAGTATATAGATCTAGAAATAATTTTGTTAGTTCGTCAAAATAATTACATAGGAAATTGAATGATAAGCAATAATAAAAAAGTTTTAACATTCTAGCAATCAGTTCGAGCATTCTACATAATTATTATGATAACAATTCAAATAAATATTTTTGAATCTATATCTAGCTAAATTTTTAAATATTTTAATAAAACCATTTTTTTCATAATTGAAAATTGAATTTTCTTTAGTGAAAGTTTTTACTTGATTGATCACATTTTTAAATTTTTTACATTTGTTTGTTTGAAGATTCTCAAGCAAACGCTTGTACATTTTTATTTTTAAAAAATTTGACGTTTCCATATTGTATATATTATACATTAAATAACATATTATACATAAAATAAATGATGTGCATAAGTATTTATAAACGCAATAAATTTACTATGCAATTAGTAAGAAATGAATATTTTGGTAATTGGATAATAAGAAATAGAACTTTTATTAAAATAAATTCAGAGCAGAATAGAAAATAAAAGTTTATTATCTATTTGCGTAATTTACACTTATAAGATTTTTTTTCTATATTAAATTAATATTTATTAACTACAGTTTCCGAGAAACTTTTCTTTATTTACAAAAATTTTGGTTTATAAAATATAATTTTTGATAAAAATATAAAATATTATTGTTGTATGCATACATCATATGATCTATATGTGTATATCGCGAATATAATTCGCGAATTATGTAATATGATTTTGTTTTTACGAGTGAAGTTGAATATATTATCTTTCGTGTGTAAAGATTAAATTGATACACACGCGCGCGCAAGTTTCTTTTATATTGGATCTCGAAGCGGGCAATGTGTATACATCTCGACTTGCTAGTTGTTGCACTTGTATCCGCGGAAATGTATTTTTACTTTATTCTGTACTTTTTCGTTTCAAATTGTCTTGCAGTTATCGTGCTCTCGTTTTTCGAGTTTGTTCACTTGAAAATAATAAATATTTTGAATAAGAATGTAGTATCCATCGCCAGCAGCAAACAAATGAACATATATTTCCGTTTATTTCCTTTTATTGCTGATTCCATTAATACTAACGACGAAAGTTTTTAATAATTGTATCGGAAAAATGAAATTTGAAGATTCTCGACCAAACAAACGTTACATTTTAATTTTTTAAAAGTTTAATATTTCCTATATTATATATATTATATATTAAAGTAATTGATATACATATAAGTATTCATAAACGCAATATTTACTGCAAAAAATAAGAAATAAATACTAAAATTCTTCTTTATATCATTATATAATTTTTAAAAACCTTAGAAAAATTCGTGTTCCTAATTAAAATTATATTTTTCTGTCCATCAAAATTTACGCATTATAGCAAAATATGAAGCCTTTATCTTTAAAAAGAAATATTTTTAGAAATGAAAAAGAAAACAAAAAATAAACAAAATAATAATTATATGATTGAATCATATAACCTCGTTTTATTTTGAATTTTATTTATTCAGATGACACAAACGAATTGGGTCACGTATATCATTTTGCTATCTTGCGAAAAATAATTTATTACCATGCCATATGGAAAATAAGTCAACTTTTAGAATTATTAAGTATGTGTTACGTAACATGTAAAAGTTTGACGTAACAAATCTTGATTCTCGTTTGACGTCATATCATATATATGTATATATGTATATATAGTATATATATATATATGCGTATGTATGTGTGCGCGCGCGCGCACACACACACACACACACACACACGCACACACACACGCACACACACAGTTCAAATAGAATATAGGGTAACATCGTAGCTTCATCTGAGAGAATTGCAGATACGTGTAAATCGAAGTATATATGTGTGCGTCTTATCGCAAAATATTCCATTAAGAAAAAACATAGAAGAAAGGAAGAGAGAAAATAAATAAGTGTACATTTGCGAAAATTGCAAAAGTTTAGCTTTAATATTCGCTAAAATTTCGCTAAAAAACAGATTTTTCGGAATTTCTCTCTCTCCAATGAAAATTACATACAATATTGTGAAGTGTATAGCGCGCTGCATCTATCAAAAAGAAATGTGTAATATTTATTTTAAATAAAAATAACAAGGTAAATAGAAAGTATAGTCACATTGCAGTCATATGTTACATGATTTTTACAGTACGCTACATTGTGGTGAAAAAAATCAAAATTTTTTTTAATATTATATTTTTAATGTTATCTCGTTTGTATTGTAAAAATAAATAGTAATTAATATTAAAAATAAATAATAAGTGCATTATCAAAAAAATACAATGTATAACAGGTATCTTATTATAATTTATAAAAGAAAGTAATATTATTTATAGAATATAAGAATATATAATAGAATAGAAGTATTCTTAATATAATATTGTAATTAAAGTTAACATAATTAAAAATTACCTTATTAAAACTGAACTATATATGCATGTCATAATTGTTATTTAATATAAATTTCGGAATTTATTAATCGAAATTGTTGAAAGAGAAAAGGAAGCAACTATTATTTTTAACATAAACATGCACATTTTTAGAAAATTTTGTTTTGCAAAAATACTTTCATTTATTTTTCCTCAATCTTAACTTTTTCCTTTCATATTCTTTTCGAATACGCGGCTAGGTTTGATTATTGCATTAGTGCGAAGTAAACATGCTTGTAAAACGTTACCTTTCAGTTATAGGTGGAATAATATCAAAAACTTTGAGCTGATTTATTGTAGTCGCGCAACTTAGTTCGTGCAAAATAACCGTCGTTCACCGAACTTCCTCGCTAACGGATAACTTTCATTCTCGCCAGTTGTTCTTGTCGCTCGATATAGTAAGTGCCTGTAACGAGCGACCTGGACTCATGGATGATTAGTTTTTTGGGATAAATTTTCAGTGAAGCAATATTGTGCACACACAACTTTTCTGATAACGACATTAATATTGCTTTTCTTCATAAATAACAATGAGTAAAAATTAATTATGAAAAAGAAAGAGTCTTTTCATTTTTAAAATTATCGTTCTATTACAATTTCAGTATAATATATAAGTGTTTCATTCTAAATATATAATATTCTATTTTATTCATGTAAAGAAGTCTTGAATACTAATTATTTATTAATTATCAATTATTTTAATTTTATTATATAATATAAAAACTTTGCAAATGTTATAAAGTGTATTTCTGGAAAATAAATAATTAAAAAATTAAAAAATTATACACATTAATTTTATGTAATAGAATTTATACAATTTATATTATTATTGCTATTATATGTTTATATATTCAATCAAGATTCTTTATTTTAAACTTAATTATTTATACGTTTTAATAGTATTAAAAGGTAAATATGCCGAATAAGAGGAGCTCCGATGACCTTAATGTATGTCAAAGTCATGATCCTAAATAACTTCCACCAGGTTTTAATTGTCATTTGTTATTTGTTAAAAAGTTAACAAAAAAATTCATCAATAAAATCTAAAGATACAACTGCGCTTCATGAAACAAATTCTTTGCTTTAACAAAATATTTTTTTATATAATTTCTTATATAATTTTTGTGTTTTTAGAACAGATAACTTAGCGAGAAAGCAATTTCGAGATGGGAGGAACTCGCTTCGCGTGGAAGTGCATCCCTAAGCAGGGGGGGAGGTAGGGTGACAATCGTTTTGTGTAAAAGTCGTGCGTCTCTAAATAGGGGGCAGATGGGATGGAAGTCGCTTCGCGTGGAAAGTATACTTGTAAAATATACTTTAAAGTCGAGAATTTTTGTTTTATATAGTAGAAAAGAGATATTTCAAATTTCTTTTATTAATAACTTTTGTTAATAACTTTTTAATGAACGACGAACGACAACTAAAATCTAAGTAGAGGTCAAGACAACATATGTCAAGATCAAGATCATCGGAGCTGCCTCTCTTATTTGGCATATTAATCGTATATGTACTATATGTATCACGTATTGCATCAACATTGGTCTGTATGTCAAGTTATTTTATAAATATGATATTTTTTCTAGTACACAGATATTATATTTATAAAATTAATATCTCTCTCTCTCAATTGATTACATTTTATAAATGTAATGCCTACTACAGAAGACATTACGTTTATAAAAATAATCAATCGATTTTACAAATATAATACCTACTAGAAAAGATATTACGTTTATAACCTGATATACCGACCAATATGTGTTGATGCAACGACACGCGGTACATAAATAATGTGTGTGTGTGTGTGTGTGTGTACACACACACACACACACACACACACACACACACACACGTATACATATATATTCGTTATTCCCTTATATTCACATATTCCGACTTTCAACAAACAAATTTCGGATTGTTAAAATTAAAAGCTTTATTCCGGGAAAGCTTTGTAACTTCGGAAACGAATGGTCAGCGGTCCCAGCTGATTTCACAAACATTAAAATCAGTGGCGGGATTGTGTTGTTGCCAGAATTTACGAGCGTGTTTGGCTGGACTGTGTATTTTTCGGTTTGACGAGATCTCTCCTACAGCCATAGCGACATGCGAATTTACTATACTACGCCGTATCCACAACTTTCCTCATACTCCTTGAATTCGACGTCAACACCGTCGAGCAATGCATTCGACCGTGATGCTCGAGAATACGAGGAGTTGAAGTCTGTCATTTGATCTTTCGGTCCCATGACGCCAAGTCGTGCTCAAACACGTGCCTTGTAGCTAGACATTGTACAAATGAATGACTCTGGGGAAATGTAGGACAATAATCCATCGAAATTGAACATCTATCTTATTCTTTTCATCTATATTATTACTTTTTCGAAACTACATTATTTCGATCAAAAATCATTTGCATTGACGTATTCAAATTGTCTACGTTTGCAATATTTGAATGTAATATGTGAAATATATAGTGAAAACATTAAATTAAATTAAAAAAAGAGAAAGAGATGATAAAATTTAAAGGCATAATGTTTTGTCAAAATATTAGATATGTACTACACGATACATTACATGATATTATATTATTACTTTATCGTATAAACACAAAGTGGGGAACTCTAAAAAGATAAATAATATCTAAAAAGTATACAAGTAAAAAAATAAATAAATAGATATATAATATCTAAAAAGTATATACTATTATACTAGAGAATAAAATAAATTGGATAGCATGTATACATTTATTTGTTTAACTGTTTCCAGGTCGCAAGTTCCATTGGCCAATCACCATGCGGAGCTGTGAAAGAAGAGAAGGGTATACAACGATTGGAAGCCATGTTATACATCCTGGACCAAATTAACGCTGATATAGAACTCCTGCCGAACACGACATTGGGTGCTCTCATTCTCGATTCTTGCAGTAGCGACACTTATGCTTTAGATCAAAGCATGGAGTTTGTTAGATCATACATGAATCAAGTAAGTCATCATTTCTTCAGCATAATAGTATTTAATTTGCTAAGTTTCGCAAAATTTTTTGCAAAATTTGTAAGCATCCGAAAGCGCTAATGATAAATGTTCTTTAAGTCGCTAATATCTTCAGCAGTTTATAAGAAAAAAAACTTGGTATTTTGTACAAAAATTATATTTTAAATATCATGTATTTTATCAAATCAAGATAATTCGTTTGTGATGAAAAAAGACGATAATATAATTTTTTTTTAAATTTAACGATCAATATTCGTTTTCCGATTATTCTCATGCACGATAGTATAGTCTATTGCGTGCACTCTGTCACTGCTTATTTCGTTAAATTACACGGAAATTACGTTATTTCACGTCGGTTTTGAGATAAAAGATTCAATGTTCAATCTATTTGACATAAAACAGACTGTGCGGTTATACAAGAGAAAAATTTATGACTCGGCGATCTTGCGAGAATACGGATAGAAATTTGATCGAGAGGAACGCTTAAGACGCATGATCGCACATTACTTCCTTCTTTCCTTGCTTTCTTCTGTCTTCTAGACATTTGTTCTCTTTATAGACTCAATAACAAGCTTTATCGTGTCCAAGCTCAATCTCCTATATGTTTTTGAACTAGGAACGCTTTCTGTTCTCAAGATGTAGTAGGAAATTTATGGAGATTCGAAAAAAGATTTCAAAAGTCGTTTCTCTTTATTGATAGTCATTACAAATGTGTTTGTGTATCATAAAGTTTTATTTTGCTATTTATTAATTAATTTTAATCTCTTCTTCTATGAATATAAAATATCTTATACGTCTCAGTATATTTTAATAAAATTAAGACACATAAATGAAATATAGTTTAATAAGATTTTAATTTAAAACATATTTAGCAAGATATATAATGTTGAAAACATTATAAAGAATTGTAGTATACTTTATGCCACAATTTTAGTTAATTTTAGTTAAAATTATTAGGTCGAAAAAGATTGAAGAAGCTGTAGGAGATGAAAGCAAGACTGGTAATTTTGAGCTTTCAGCCTCGGGGTAGTTATCTTTTCAAAATTTTCGTGCTTCATATGTCGACACTACATAGAACCGACGTATATCATGTTTAGTTTTTAACAAAATAAGTATCACGAAAACAGATGAGATCCGCGTACCTTCGTTTTGAGAGTTTCTAAACTTCCAACAGTAATGACGGGCCGCTTTAGTTGGTTATCCATGCCGAAGTGGCGGCAAGAGACGATTGGATAACATCTTCCGCAAAGCTGATTAAATGCAACAACTCCCAGTGCTCTCGCCACTTCGCTCAATGAACGACCAACGTCAAAACTTGTTTTGAGAATGGGAATTCAGGTGTAATTCTTATATCCGTGAATTTCCATTTTATATTTTAGAAATATTACGTGCAATAATATAACTTAAAATTGAATTATTTTTTGTATTGAAATTTTCTGTAAAATATTTTTACATTATCCTTTCTTCAATTAATTTTATTTATTATGTTTTTATAAATTATTAAATTTTAATTTAATCAAATATAAATTTATTTAATAAATTTTATATTAAATCAAAAATGCTATTTAAAACTGCAATTAATTAATGCATAATTATCGCATAATTATCATTCTTTTTGTGCCATAAAGTAAATATATCAGTTTTATGTTCTATAAATTATAATTCTATAAATTGCAACATACCTTATTCATAATTTTATAATGTATCAAATTTATACACATTATAATAATGTGTTACAAGTTACAACCTATATTAATATGTGCGTGCGTGTATAGACAGAGAGATAGGATAAAATATATAGTGATTGATTACTTAAGTGCTGAAATTTTATATAATCACTGTAATCACTATTAAAATTATTTGAAATTTGATGCAAAGCGAACGTTAAATAGGGTTCAAAGAATATGCCAAAAAACTTTGAATAAAATGTTTTTCATTTTTTCTAATAGTAGAAACTTTTATTCAGAAAATGATTGACCATACATTTTACAGTTATTGAACAGAAAAATATGACAGTGATTGATTATTAGGTGATTTATGAAAACTATCAAAATGAAGAAAAAAATTCAGAAAAGGAGAAATTTAATGAAATTCCAAGTATAGAACAGGGACTCATTGTTATTTTGATGTTCAGTGATTTATCTTTTCTAAATTTAAGCGTTGATTTAGGTACGTCATATTCGTGCCGCTTCATTTAATTCCCTTTACGAACGGCACCTACAATACTGTTAAGTACCTCTTGAGTGTATTTCATACGACTTACTTTAGACATTTTGATGAAAAATTAAACTTACAATATTATAACATCTCAAAATAGTAATTTTATTTATGAGGAATAATTATCTAATGAATAACATGTAAATGATTACAATGGTCAATAACTGTAAAAAATGAACTTTCTCAATTACAGTTATTGACTATCCTTTTATTTTCGTTATTATTGCATGAATTAAAAAAATAAATATGTAAGAAATATTCATAATCTTATATTAGCGATATATGATGAACAAAAGTTATATCATTAATTGTTCCATAAAAATATAATTTACTTTTTGAATACGTACGCTTAACTGAACTGTTAAGTATTTCTTAATTATGTATATATTTATCTTTTAGTTTAATTTATGGATTGGAAAATAAAAAGCAAATTGTAAATTGAATATTTTATTCAATTTATAAATATATAAAGTTAGTAAAGATCAATTATTACTATGTTGTGAAATTAGCTGTTAATTTGACTTAAGTTTTAATATGTAGACAATTCATAGCAAATGATGAATCACTGTATCGTGATCAATGTGTAGGGTAAAGTATATCCTATATAGTAAAATTTGCCAAATAAATGAAGCTATCTATTTGATATTCTATGAAATATTTCGACTATAGTATCTTGAAATATTTCAAAAATGATGCTGTCAACAATTTAATTAAAGGTTACATGAAAAATATAATACTATGTCACATATTTATTTTCAAAATTTATTCTTATTTAATTATGAACGGTATTTTTGTCTTCTGATTTGTCTTCTTGTTTTTCTTTTTTTTGTGAATTAATTGTCCTTCATAAGGTTTTTAT
>NW_017259230.1:279651-292113 GCF_001594045.1 Atta colombica | reverse complement strand
AATTTAATAATAAAATTTTTATTAAATTTTTAAAAATTCTTTTATTTTTAAGAACTAATAACGTAAAAATTTATTTTAATATAACATCGAAACGTTTGTAGCATGAGAAAGAGAGAATGTCATACTGCGAATTGAATTTACTTACAAATCAATTTTTATATAAATAATTGTGATGTTAGATAAAATTAATTATCATTGGTTTTGCAGAACATAAAAGAATTGAAGCAGTAATATTATTTCTATAATTAATAGACTCACAAACAAATGTTTTATATACTAGATGAAAAATTTGAAAAACTTACTTGAGATAATTATTTATAACTTGTAAGTAATAAGAAAACTATGTGAAGACACTTATTTGTATTTCAAAATAACCTCGATATTCACTCATTATATCATCATGATGCTGAGTGTATGGTAAATGCACAATAAATATGTATCGATAGAAATTATACATCTATACGATGAATCCAAATCTCTACGCTGTGTCCCCGTTGCGAATATTACAAAGTACAATGGCGCCGGGTCTTGTGAACTGAAGTGGTAATATCCGTAAATATTTATCGCTCAGTCGCGCCAAATGAGATCGGGTCGCTTACGTTCGAGAGACACGATTCTACCCGCAAATCTATGCACCAATTCTTGCACTTGCGATTATATCAATGTCGATGACAGATGAAAACAAGGTAAATATTTATTAACGTAGCAGAGGTACAAGCGGCTTTTTGTGTACGTGGCTATTCGAAGTTGGAGCCACTCAAGCTGAGGTCGCGCGCTGAAGAGGAGACACGATCGATCGATCGATTAGTTTTCCTCCCTTTATTCAACGTGAGTCAGCCGTTACATGGTCCGTATTGTTACACAGACACTATAAACGAATACGTTTTTTCTTTACATGGGATAAGATCACCTCAAGTGATACGCTTAATATATAAATACTGCTATCAAAATAATATGCTGAATATAGAATACACACGATTCATAGCGAAGAAATGTGAGATATCGGAAAATTTTTATTTTAAGTATGGTATCTAATAATAATTAATAATTTATATAATTGTATGTATTGAATATATGACTGTGTACAATTAGCGTGCGCACCACAATGCATATGAGAGAAGTCACCATACTCGGCCACAAGCAATAAAACTGAGAACGTATTGAATATATACAGATAAAATTTACAGTGTACTGGAACTTAACAATAAAAAATAAAACTAACCATGTTAAATATTATTATAAGTTAAAAATATGTAAACATAAATTATATTTATAATATAAATCATTATTTTGAATATAATAATTTCTTAAATCTCAAAATGCATTTAATAACATCAACGTACATTTATAAAGAATCGATGTTTCCATTGTTATATTATTCATATATATTGAAGTTTTTAAAAGATTATTTCATAATATTTTATACAAAGCATTTCTATAATTAATTGTTTTTTAGGATGATAAAGGACTTGAAAATGAGGTAGAAAATATGAGGGGGAACTGTCTTTTATGATTTTTAATCATGTAATAATTAATGAGAAAGAAGAGTTTCATATTACTTTCCATAATAAATTTCTTTTTTCAAAAATCTCGCATATTTTGCATCTTTTTGTGGTGATTTTCGCGAAATAAATTACTCACAAAAGTCCTTTAAAAAGATTCTTGCCATTACATTCATTTATTTATCTATTTAATTTGTAGATATCTATATAATATATGTCCCAATAAGAGTGCATTATCATGAGAGAACCAGATTTTTTTAATATTCTGAAAATAATTTTATCGAAAGTTTTGAAAGTAAATTTAATTTTGTTTGAGAATTGCTATAGTTTTAGACAATAGAATAATAACAATATTTCATGTTTGCTACAGAACTGTAAAACTGGAAAGATCAACGAATTAATTAAACTCAGATTAAAAAACTTTCAGTTTTGCTGTTTGGACTGATTCAATTAATTTACGTTACGTAAGATAGTAATGTAAAATAATTCACGCATATTAATGCATATTATGTCTGTTCACAAGTTATAATGAAATTCTGTGCGCATTTAACTAAATTTTATGCTGATGTATCCACACGATTCAACTCATGCATATTGTGCAAGGCAACGTCGGATTAAGTTGTACTAATTTTTATCAGATATTTTTGCGTCAGACATCCGAATGAAATCACTGCAATCGACCTGATTCTGTCTCATGGACAATGGCCGTTAGTTCCTAAATCATATGCCCCGACGTCAGCGTCATGACGTAACTAAATAGGGTTTGCGGTTATAACTGGGTCGGTCATCGGTGAAGGAAATGAAAGGAAATAGATTAAATTATTATGTCAAGTATGTGGACAAGACTGATAGGACGGTGAGGATGCACGTGCGTGGATTATTTATCGAGTTTTTGTTAATCGCCAGTGATTTTACGCTCTCATGAAAAATTTTGGTAGCGTGATATATAATACTTCAAGTAAGCGTAACAAAATATAATTTGAAAAGCGACAGAAAATCGAGTGAAAGGTTATTGAATTGATTGAAACGTTATAAATTGCTATTGATCTTATCGAACTTTTTTATATATATTTTTTAATATTGATTAAAAAATTATGAATGAATAATGCGTGCATTATGCTTGATAAGTCACTTAAAAAAGCTATTTTAAAATTCAATCAAGAATTCCGAATTAATTAAAGAAGAGACATAAAAAAGATTATAAGTAAATAAAAATAAAAGTCTCATAAATGATATTTCTCTCCTTTTAAAGTTTTTAGCCTTAGCGTGGGATCTCTTTACAAAGTTTTTTTGAACATATGACATGGACAATATGACATGTCTTTTTATAACAAGTCTTCGACTTTATAATCAAGTGTCACAGTGACATATTTAATAATTTATTGGGAATAACTACTATATGATATTAGTTTTCAATGGCAATAATTTTCCTATGGCAAATTTTATTCATATATCAATACGAGACTCGTTGGAAAACAAATAGAGTAAATCGAATGTAATGCCAGCATTCCCGGCACGGCAGTTGTGAGAAATTGCAGTTGGGAAGTGCAGCGAGAACAAATGCATGATAATGCAAGCACGCACATATGTATCCTCAGCATCCTTCTCGAGAAATTGAATTGATTTTAATTAAAGTATCATATAGCTTATTTTTTTATAAAAAGTAAAAATTTTAAAAGCTAAAATAGTTTTTAATTTGTAAAAACT
The DNA here is from genome assembly GCF_001594045.1 of Atta colombica. Classification (NCBI taxonomy): domain Eukaryota; kingdom Metazoa; phylum Arthropoda; class Insecta; order Hymenoptera; family Formicidae; genus Atta; species Atta colombica. The sequence continues at coordinate 288,904 of NW_017259230.1, read as the reverse complement.
CGGTTGTTTATTTCAGTTATAACAATTTGTCAAACGTGCTTTGTATTCTTGAATAAATTTTAAGATAAGTTATTTAAGATAAATGAGTGCAGTGATTGCTTCTATTACTTTGACAATTTAGTGAAATAAATAACTCAATAATGATTTTTATACATGAAATTAAAAAAAAAGTTATTTGCTGTAATTATACACACGTATACAATTTACACACATACAAAGTTATTGTATTTTCTAGAAAAATTTTTATTACTTTAAATAGCATGAGAGTATTATTTGTCATAGTTGAAAAATTTTCAAAAATAAAAGATAATATTTGAAAATCCGAAATTATAAAAGTTTTACGAATGAATCGAAACTACAGGAACAAAGAAATGATAAGCAAAGAAATGATAAGCGTCCATTAAAGAAGCTTTGTGATGAACAGAATCCATAGTTTACAGAATACCAAAATTCGAGAATATTTAGCAATCTTAAAGTTCACGAATATAAAACGTATAATGCTTAGTAAGTATATGTATGTATATGTTTGAAAAATGTGAGGAATTTTTTGATTTAAAAATATGAAAATGTTTATCTGTTTGTCTGTCTTCTTCTCTTTCTTTAGAAATTAAAATATTTAAATTACATTAATAATATATAAGCATAACAATGCATAAATATAAATTATTCTATATTATCATATAAGCATTTATAAAACACATTCTATTTTAATTATTTTGTGGTGCCAATTATTCTTCATACATTGCAATAAAATATTGGTATTGATTGCACGTAATCCTTTCATCAAACATTATTCTACGATCATCATCATGCTTTGTTGGCCCTTTCATCCCAGTAGAATTTAACTCAATCATGGCAATAACTACGTGTCAACATGCAAAATGAAAGACAAAGTTGTGAAGGGAGTCTCACAGGTGCGTTGTAGTGTTCATTAGTTTACATGCGGAGGACAGTGGCTTCCGGGAAGAAGCACAAGTTTATCAACCGTCTGTGAATACCGTATCGAAATCTGCTCGCAAATATTAGATAGTTTCTGCAATATCGCCTTTCACATATAGCTAACGTTGGGGGGCAGTTTACAGTGTATCATCATGAAAATTCAAGATGAATATAGTAAATATTTACAATTCTTCTGTATGATATGAAATATGATAAACTCTGATATAGTAATTGATCAAGTAATTATGAGACATCATGATTATTCTTATTCTAAATTCATTGTTATTTTTTACAAACATATACCTATAACCTATATATAATGTTTGTATATTTGTAATAGTATAAAATATTAGATTATAGAGAAATTTTGCAACTAGATTCTTAGGTAATCTTAGGTAATCTATTCTTAGGTAATCTGTAATGTTGACTTAGGTAACTTTTTGTTGAAGTATCTAAGATCGGAAATATATATTTAAATTTGAGACTAGTGCATTGTTTACATGTCACATTCAAATTGAGATAAGAGAAAATCGTCAAATAACTGTCATTATTTAGCGATTTTGAAGCGAGTTCAAAAATTATAATTTAAGAATTAAATTATTTATTATTTGTAAAAGTGACGATTTTTGTGGCGATCGCAAGACGTAGAACGTTGCGCGGTCTGCCAAAGATCCGAATTCAAATTTACTCAGAATGCACAGTGCATTAGATTTTCTTTGATCGTCATCTCTTGGAAGGCAATGGCAAACCGAGCTTTATATTTATCTTTGATTGAGAATCTCTTCTAACAAATCGCGCGTTCGGAACCTTTAAAAACTGTAATTCTCATATATGTACATATAATATACATATACAGAAGAGGTCTCTGACAAGAGATAACAAATTTGAAAGATAAAAGTATAATTAACACAACAGCATAACATTTTATTGAAATTGTTACAAAATAAATTCTCTTATTATCGATATAATCGTCTATTTACCATTTATTCGCTATCCAGATAGAATCTTCAAAAAGAATTCAAAAAGAATTCAGTTGTATGTTATCAATTCTGAGTTCATTTTCAGATGTAAAAAAAATTCTTTTCAGAAAAAGAATTTTTTACATCTGAAAATGAATTCAAAATTGATGACAGATGACTAAATTCTTTTTGAACTCTCTGTGCTATCTAGATATTAAGCTTTATGGCACAAAGCTTTTTCTGTCATAATCTAAAAACTGTAGTCCCTTCATCTTGTGATATCTCATTTAATATTATCATATTTCATATAATAAATATTTCGAGATTAAGATTTATTAATAACAAAGTTTGTTAAAAATTACGATGGAGTCACGATGACGGCACTCTGTACGTTTACTCGTCAACAGAATGATATTGTAGCCAATGGAGCGTTGATGATGATATCGTTTGACTCGATGACGATCGCATCATATCCGATTAGGTGAAATCGTTGGAATGGTTTTGCCATTTATTTCGAAATCGCCGCTTTATCTCCATGTTGACCTCAATCTATTATTCGTATCAGTTTACAATACTGTTCACTTTCCGACTCGGTCAGTTGGTCGAACAATAATTAAACAAAAATCTAACGACAATTCCATCGAGCGTTCGCACGAATTCTATCGTCGAACATGATATACCACTCAAAAGTGAGACATTAATGAAACAGCCATGGAAGTCTGCTAATTGAATATATGTATGAATAAAAAAGAGGATGTTTGAGGTAGACGCGCGTTATATATTCGTAAGGCTAAGAAAATGGAGAAGATAAAAACTCGCATCTTATGCCGCGTCACGATCAATCGCGGTGATGGATAAGACTACACTGAAAAAAAAGATTGGTTGCTGCAACCATTTAGATAATAAAATATGGCATAGCAATTTTATATGATTGCAGCAACCAGTTTTTGGTTATAGCAGCAAATTTTTAGTTGTGTTAGCCTATCCAATGTCAATATATGATTTCAATAGACAACTAAAAATTTTCCATATTTTACTATCTAAATTGTTGCAGCAATCTTTTTTTTCAGTGTAATTATTTTTACGACTCAATGTGTTAGCTTTTACTTTTTACGCTTTTGTAGACTTGTGCCGTTAAGGTAAAATTTTGTTTTTAATAGTGTTTTTAATGTGCTAACTTATATTGTGTGTGTGTGTGTGTGTGTGTGTGTGTGTGTGTGTGTGTGTGTGTGTTTTATGATAAATTATTTTATAATAAATAAACGATTTCCAAGAAACATTGACAAATATTATTTTATGACTTTTTTATATAGTCCATTATTTTATAACAATTTTTGTACATTGAGCTCAATTAAATTTAAAATTAAAAACATTATAGCAATTAAATAAAATAAAAATGAGGAAACGAATTTAAGATTTATTAAAAATAAATAAATAATATAAAAAAAGGGCTAAAATCAAGCTGGATATTTTGTGCTAATGACAATATTTAATAAACGTTTCGATCGATTCTCAATGTTAGACAATTTGAATTAATACTGGTAACGAATAATGTAACATAAATTATATACTCACATTTTAAAATTTAAATAACGCAATAATACTCGCATGTTAAAAAATTAACTGAAGTAGGAAGATGCAATCTGACCCAATTCTTGGAAGCAATCTCATCAACCATAATTGTAGGTGTTTGTTAATCACATTTAGTGCTGTCATGTGTGTATTTTTAATAAAACGACTCCCAACAAGTCGGCTGATATGAAGAAATTACGTGTAATTAAAATATAAAATTACTTTATGCCTTTTGTAATAACTATAGTCTATTATTTTACATCAATACGATAAAAGATTATAGAGTACAATCATATGTACATATTCTAATAAACTGAAACAAAAGATTTTGCAACCGAGAGACTCTAAGAGGTAATATTCTCTGAGAGATATATCGTATATATTTAATCTTGATTGTTTATAAAAAAGTCATTAGCACAAAATAGCTTGGTTCATACTCCTTTTATATTATTTATTTATTATTAAATTATTTGAACCTTTTTTCTACTTATTAAAAACTTTTAACAACTTTTAATTAGATCGATAAATTTGACAGCATTTAATTAGTAATTATAGATTTTAATATTACATTGCATTAATGTTGTAGATCAACATTTTACCACGGGCTATATTTCAATAATAATAAAAGCGATATATTATGTTATATAATATTATTATCAAATTTGTAGTTAATTTATCAAATTTAAAGCAACATTTTAATATAAAATGTTATCTCCTTCAGACCCAGCATACATTGTAATGTACAAATTTGAAGACCGTTAAAATTCGTTAAAATTATTTAATTCTTTCGACATTTGAGATTTGATGTATATAATATTGTAGATATATATTGGAAAAAAAATCAAAATTTGGAAATAATTAATTGTTTAATATGAATTATTTATTTAAGTACGCATGAACGGAATTTAAAAACTTTTTTTAACATTTTAATAAAATTAGATCCGAAGAGAAAATTATACAAAATGACAAAAGTAATTTACGACTAGGTATCTGTGGTATAAATAAATCTTGATAATTAATATCTTTTGGAAATAAGAATTGAGCGATTTTTGTAAAAATCGAATAATTTGTTAAAATTTTCTGAAAAATTTGATGTCTAGAAATATATTTTTAATTATTAATTAATATATATATGTGGTAATGTGAGATTTAATAATTATTTTATTGTATATTGTATTATGCTCTTTAGCATCAAGATATTTCAGAATATTCTACTAATGGAATTATATGTATAATATTTTAATGACAGATTTTACAAAAATAATCAATATATATTCATTTCATGCTCTTTTTCCAATATAAAAATGTTACGAAATATTCAAAAATCGTTAAATTTTGACTAGTGAAAATTTAAAATATTCGAATGTAGTAGACAAAAGTGTGCTATTTTGAGAAACATTAAATTGAAGCGATTTTCATATGAGTTAAGGTAAAAAAAACCTGCTTAATGGCTTGCCAGAGTACACCGGTATCATGTAACGTCTTGTAATTACAGTCTGTCTGCTTTTCTTGTGCGGATATCGGTTTCCGATAATGCGCTCTTTTCTTCGTCAAAGTATTCCGAAGTTTTAAAAGCAATGTATAGAAAGTATTTTTACTTGAGTGTTACTTTTCGCAAATAAACGCAGCGGACTTTATTCGACATATTTCACAGAATAATGAAGAATTCGAACAATAGTTCTGCCTCATTAAAATATATTTATGATCATTATTAGCAAGTTGAGTAGCAGATATAGAAATTCATTATTTGAACTTTATTTTATGATAATGTATAATAAATAATATTTCAGTAAATATTACTCAAATAGAGGAGAAAGTAATATAGCATTCATTTACTTTACTTTATACAATAATTTAATTAATAAATAATCAATATTTAAAACTTAACAATTACATTCATCAAAGTGTTGTTTAATCATTTGTAGGCTTAAAGTTATATTTATTGCTTGAAATATTATTTATAAAAATGTAGCAACATTACATAATGGTTCGAAAAGAAACAGAGATGGTATTATGGTCTTCCACAAAAATAGATTTAAAAAATTAGTTTTGTTAAAAAAATATTAACAAAAAAGAATAATATTGCAAAATAATATTAACATAATAACTTTTTCTGCACATGTAGACCTCAGTATTAAAAATATCTATGGTACACGCGTAATATGAACTATAGATTAATAGTAAAGCTACAACCGATTTATGGAATAATTATTTTGATATGAAAAAGAGAGACACATCAACAATCAGCATGCATAGGAGACCACATTGCAATGCAACAAAATGCTGTTTAACTTTGTATAATTTGAAATTTATGTTTCTAAATGCTTGAAAATAAAAATGCATTACAAATGCTAGCTATTATGTATTATAGCACATTAACATCACATATAGTGTAACAGTAAGTTATTTAACGAATAATTTTGTAAATAACTACTAGAATTTGTCACTTAATAGAAATATCAAGAAGAACTATTGTACCTATACTAATCATAATATAACGTTTCCCTCTAATGTTTAATAATTTTGCACAATTTAATATTCAATGAATTAAGATTTTTGAACTTCTTTATATATCACGAAAGATTATATACAATTTTTTGAGATTTTTTTAAAATTAAAAATGAAACGAAAACGTGAAAGTGCTTATTTAAATAACGTTAACCTCATTATTTAAATAATGGATACATATGTACTCTCTAAATTTCTTAGAGTGAAATCTCATTCCAAAAGAATGAAAATACTACACTGAAAGAAAATATTGACTGCTGCAGCAAATTAAATGTGGTATAGTATTTTTAATTGATTGCAGCAGCCAATTTTTGGTTGCGTTAATTTACTCGTAATGTTGTAGTATAGGATTTCGATAGACTAACACAACCAAAAATTGGCTGCTGCAATCAATTAAAAATGTTATGCCATATTTAGCCAATCTTTTTTTTCAGTGTGATCATATTCAGTCAATCTTTTCTTTCAGTATTTTTACTCTTTTGGAGTGAGATTTCATTTCAAGAAATTTAGAGAGCATATTTTCATTGTTTTTTACTTATTTTTATTCTCTATTTTTTCTGTATTTGTAATAATGCATAATATAACATTAATTCAACGAATATTTATGCAAAGGAAATTACATAGATTGTGCATTTTAATGATAATGATAACAAGATAGTAGAATAAATATGTGAGCGCGTTTGTTTGAATCGAAATCAAGCGAAATTAAGTTCGTAAAGTCCTGCTGTTGTCATTGTATTCCCTTGTTGTCTATATGAAATAACTTAAGTTTTGTCGATATTTGATTTAACTATCTAGTTTCGGCTGTTCTCGTGCGCGAGTTTTATGACGTTACCTTATGCGCGAGTTTTATGATGCTACCTTATGCGTGTTGCACAAAATGCAATTTCAGGAACTTTTCGACTTTCTCGTCGGGTTTGTACAGCACCAAGCGTAAAGGAGTAAAAACTGTCGCGAAACAAAATCACTGGCTAAACGAGAAATTGAGAATTTAGCGTATGGATTTAAGAACAGAAAGAAAGTAGATGTCCTAAGCTACACAGATTCAAGAACGCGAGAGTTTTAAAAGTACGTTATGTTAATGCGATAAACATACTAAAATTTATGAATAGAAAAATTATTGTTTAAACATTCAAATAATAGTGTTTAGACAAATAGACAGTTATGTAAACATCCAAATGAAAAACAAATAGTTTTAGCAGCGTGTGCTAATAAAAAAATATATAATTTGTAAAAATATATAATTAATAATAATTAATAATTTTGCTAAAAGGATTAATTCTGAATTGTTCAAAGAATCAAAATTAAATTTTATGCGTTCTGCATCTCACATGTTACTTGTTTCATATCTAATCTCTCTTTTTATAGAGCAGTAACTTGGATTAAATTGTATGTGGATTACGTTACTTCGGTTAGATTACTTCGAAGAAAATTATTTATTAGTAAGAGCAAAGTTTCACTAGCTTCCCTTATTAGTTCCAAGTTATCTTGCATCGCATCAAGTTTAACCAACGTTGCAAGAATTATAACGAGGAATTTGTTTGCTTATTGTGATGTATAGTAAATATAGTATCTCATACAGATCATAAGAAAAAAAGAAAAAATTTAAAATCTTAGAAAAGAAAATTTGCGATTAGTTTGTATAACTAATAATTATAGTCTTCAAATGCATAATTGTTTATTAAATTATTTTATGTGTACGCGTTACAACTCTCTCTTATGTTATGCAATATATAATATTAAATAAATCTTTCTGTTGTAATACTTAAAATAACTTATAACTTCGTAAAAATATCAAATAAACTAAAGAAGTTCTTTTAAATAACAAAGATAGGAAAGTTTACTAATAGAGCTGAAAATCAGCGTGTAAACTTAATATATTCAAAGAACTTTATCAACTTAGAACAACTTCGACGTTCTCAATGACGACATTGATCACCGTGAAAAGTTGTGAGAAAGCCACTTTGATGACGAAAACTTTGGATAAGAAAAAGTGATTGACGTGTACGTTCGTGAAAAGAGAACGGTGGCCGATGAAACTCTAACGGAACGTCACTATCGATCATCGTAATCTTCCTCTACTCACTTCACTTCCTTATCATCCTCTAATCATCTTAAGTGCCGAAAATTACCACCCAGTAATATGACCGAACGATTAATATACTCCTATCTAATTTCAAAGAAACATAAGATTAGATACAAATAGATTGTGTCAAGCAAGAGTTATTCATGTTTTAAATAGGTAAATGTTATTTAATTCGAAACGATTGTTTAAAACTTAGTTTAAAATTAATTATAGACATATGTAAATGATTCATAAAAAAAATTAATTAATAAAAAAGAATTATTAATTTAAATTATTGTTATAATAACAGCTCTACTGATTTTATGCCGGAATTTTTTAATTATAATGTTCAATATTTGCAAATGAATAAAACAAATTTGTTAGATTTGCATTGTCAAATATCGTACTTTTTATAATTATGTTATCTTTTGTATATACATTTCAATAAATATAAAAGCTTTTTCTCATTGCTATTAACGTACATAGAAAAAAATGTTCTTTTGCAATTTGTTTTTGCATTTTTGCAGATGAAGTAGAACGAGAAATAGAATTGTATACATGAATTGTATACAGGAAATAATATGGATTTAATTGTTCAAACATTTTTGTTCGAAAATAATATAACAATCACCCATACGAATACATATTCACAGATATATATTTTTTAGAATTAAAAAAATGTTATATAGGATGTTCGTTAAGTAATGATAAAATAAAAATGCATAAAAATAGAACAGACTAAACTAAGTTGAAAAGTTCTTTATTTTACAATTTTCAATAGTTAACAAGATATTAATTACTAAAAATCGCTGAATATTGATTTTCAATAATTTTTTATTCAAGTTTACAGAAGTTTATTCAAATTACTACCAAGTTTACAGAAAAAACAACAACAATTATTTATTTTCTTTTTATAAGATCTCTAAGAATTTTTTCAAAATTTTTATCAACTTTTTAATACTACATTTTTTTTATATTGATAACTATTTTTATCAATATGAGAAAATGTAATACTAAAAAATTCTAACAAAATTCTCAAAGCTCTATGAAAAGAAAATAAACAATTTTTGTCACTGTTTTTCTATAAAGTTGATAATGAGTATTTTACTTGAGTAAAAAATTATTGAAAATCAATATTCGGCGATTTTTAGTAATTAATGTCTTGTTAATTATTGTGAAAATTATAAAATGATAGAGACTTTTTGACTCA
>NW_017259230.1:270312-279551 GCF_001594045.1 Atta colombica | reverse complement strand
ATATATATATATATATATATATATATATGTGTGTGTGTTAAATATTATTCCGAATATATCAATTAATTAAATATGAATTTCCAAAATACATATTATGATCTGGAGAGCAATCTCTTTCTTGTTAATCAACGTTTATATTTATATTATGATCGCTGTTATATTAAATCGCTGTTCGAATCAATGAATCAAACGTCAGCCACTAGTAAAGGCTAATTCATGTCAATTTCTATAAAAACAATATTTCGATCACAATCCGTGCATCCAGAGAACAATATTAATGATTCATACATTAAATTATTTATTGTTGTTATGTTGAGACCTCAATTGAGACCTCAATTGAGACCTCAATTGAGTTGAGACAAATATATACATGAAGTGTTTTCTTCGGAGAGAAAATGTATATTGCGATTGCAAGTATATTTTTGAATGGATTTCTCAAATTTATATTTTCCTTTCACAGTTTAACTGTCAAAAATTTATGCTAAAATATTCAGTTAATTAACTTTTTTATTTTTAACGTTAAGTATATTATCGTAATTTAACAATTAATTATAAAAGTTCGCTGTAAATTAATTAAGAGAGAGAGGGAGAGAGAGACACATTCGCTTTTTAAAATTATATTTTTATATTCGAGCTTATTTCTCGTTTCGAATTTTTATCCGGTACTTCTAAAATACCTAACAAAATTATTATCGGAAATTAACATGGCACTTTGTTAATCAATTTACTGCAATCTGTTATTCACAAGAGAGGAATGCGGATATTTCATTGAACGTGCAGATCCTTTGTACTTGGAAATTATTTCGAATCTGGAGCCACCTGCGACAATTACAATACGACAAACATATTTTTATTATCGTTATTTTTCTTTAAATTGAAGAATTTTACATTCGATTTTACTACATCACGATTTACAGTAGATTACAGTAGATGAACATTAGATTTATATTTATAATACGATAAATTTTTGCGCAATAAGTATATTTTCACGATATCGCAAGAATTCTTTAAGTTATTAATAATCTGAGCTACAATGTATAACGAAATAGACGGTTTTCATATTTTTAAAATATTATAAATATTAGATATTGACTGGAAAATAATAATTTAGAAAAGTTTATTTCTTTTATATTCTATTGATTATTCACTGGTTCCGCAATATGAGTTTAACACTCATAGATTGAAATCGACCATTCTGTTATTGATCGATTTTTGGCTAAGTCTAGTTAACCTCGAGCTCAAAGGGATATAAAACGAAGGATGATATAAAAGAGAAGGGAAGGGAGTGAATTCCGCCAGCTAGTTTTTAGTATCTATGGATAACCGAGAAAAGAATTTGATATGGATCGGAAATTGCAAACTCTGTTTGCCAAATAAATTTTTTACGAACGTGATGTAGTCGTTCCTTGTAATGTCATTCAAATTGATATGATAATAATTGATGCGGAAATATCTGACATCTCTCATAATAAATTCATACATCTCATAATAAATTCTACATCATTAATACCATATTAATTATCACATTTTTTTCTTATTTTACGAAGTAAAGTTTGGTTTATTTTTACGAAAGCAATTTTTCTCTTCGTGACATTTTATTCAATCAGTGATAAAAATATCAAAGACAAAATAAATGAAAAATTTATCCGTCATACTATTTTATACTTTTTCAATCGTTTTATTGCTGCTTTCAAATAACACACTTATAAAATTTAATTTATAAATCAAATTAAAATATTTATTAATTAATGTGTATACAATATTTGTGTATCACATTTGATATTTACATACTACATATTTCAACAAATAAATTATTTTTTCTTTTTCTAAAAAGAACTTGATATTTTTAATTATTAAAATAATTATACAGACTTACAAAAAGAAAACATTTTTTTACCCAGAAACGGCAGTATATATCCCGAAGGTTTTTGATATGCTAAAACCAATCCGTAGCCAAAATTGCTCCATCATATCAGGTTTCCAAGATATTCTAATCAAAAATGCCTCTTTCTGGTATTTTTAGATTAAAATTAATATTTTGTTAACCTGATGTAATGAAGCAATTTTGGCCACCGATTCGAATTTGGCAAAAAAATCTACGAAATCACCTATAATTATAAATAGATCAACACAAAAACATAAAAAAAATTAGATATAAATTTCAAGTATGTCCACCAAGGCATCTCTGGACGTATGATCAATGTACACCAACTTTGCACACAATTATAATTATTCATATTGAATGTAGTCAATATTTAGTGAATGTGCAAAGTTGGCGCATACATATCGACTGGAGACATCTTAAGGCCGGTGGACACAGCGGCGGTGGACATATATTTAATATCTAATTTTTTTCATATTACTATGTTGACCATTTATAATTATGATTTTCATAGATTTTTTTATGTCGAATTTGAATTCGTAATCAAAATTATAAACAAAATACTCCATCACATCAGGTCAACGAGATATTTTAATCTAAAAATGCCTGAAATAAGCCTTTTTGGTACTTTTGGATTAGAATATCTTAGAAACCTGGAGCAATTTTGGTTATGAATTTGGTTTTTTTAGCATGCTAAAAACTTTCGGGATAACATACTGCCGTTTCTGGGTCAAAATTCATGTCAGCCTGTGTTATATATGTGTGATAGTTTTGTTGTCGTTATTCCTATATCTTTAATATGATGATTTTTAATGATAAGACACAGCACAAGATATTGATTAGTGATTGTTCTTTAATATAAAAACATAAAGAAAAATTATTAAAGTATATGAAATATGAAAAACAAAAGAGATATATTGCCATTTTGCTTAAAATATAAACTTTCTGGTAAAAAATTATTTTTTACTTCGTAAAAAATTACGAACTACATAAATTTTTTATCAGCAAAAAATAACATAAAAATTTTGATAGGAGATTTACAGGAGCAGAAAATTATCGAGGATGTTTTTTGTAAAATTGTAGTTTAAAAATACCGTTGTATTTTTTGTCTAGGGAATGGAAGTAATTATTGTAATTGCCACACACATTACTTAGTTACTTTATTGTAATAACAATTGAATAATGACGTTACGACTTTTTATGATGATAATGTAACACCAAAGTTGGAGCAATCAATAGTTACTTATTAAGAGTTGAAAAAGTAATTCGTTATTGAAAAAATGATTCATAATTCGTTATACTTTTTAAATTTTAATGTAACGGAACTTAAAACGGAATAACTTTATGGTATTACTAATCGTACTTATTACTTTTTTCAATAAGTAACATATAATGGTAACGATTTACTTTTTAAAGTGACTTTCCTTAGCGTTGTGTAATCTCAGTTAGTCATCATTACAGTTATAAAAAATTGCAACCGAATTGTTATTATAAAAAGTACTATAAAACTAACGGAAAAGTAACTCTTCCATTTCCTGTTTTTCTCATACACGAATCTGCATAAGATTTATGGAAAATATTTTACAGCAAAAAATTAAACATTGCTGTCGTTTGTACCACGTATCGTAAAGCGTATGCAAGGAACATTTTTATTAGTGCGCATATGCGGGATCGAGTATTTCAGGTTGAGTATTTCTTTTTTTTCTCCTTTTTATCATCAGGCTGTGACAAATGATAGTCAAGTCCAGAATTTTTTGCAAATTCCAGCGATCAATATTATTATTCTGTCGGCGAAGTTGACGAAAAACTGTAATAAAGTCCGTAGGTTTGTGCTCGAAAACTCAAATATGATTCTTTAAGTTGTTGTTGCAGTCATGTGATATCGAAAGAAAATTCATATAGGAATTCATATAAGAAAGAAAAAATTCGTGGTGAAACAAAAAGATAAATCATTATACACAAAAACTAAATCATTATTCTATTTTGTTAGGATGATGAAATATTATAATAAAAAATAAACCCCAATAATAAAAAATAAACCATACTATAAAAAAATCTTGAAATTGTAAATTCTTTTTTTATCAAAATATTAACGTTCTATTATAATATGTATATTATATGTTCTATATATATTACTCCAAAATTAATAAATTTGTTTCAGGATTTTATAAGCTATTTATTCATGTAAAAGACATAAGATTTATGTAATTATTTAAAATAATTATTATTATTTAAAAAATAAATCAAACGCCCGATTATCTTAAAAGCTTATTCATTCGGAATTAAAATCTCATTGTATTCGTGCTTTATTCGGAAAGATCGATTTTCTGGTCGCCGGGATGTGCCAGGGATTAGGACCATTGACTGTGTAGTTACATTGGTAAAAAGCCTCTCGATAAGGACTATCATGTCGAGCGTAAAAAAGCCGACTGACAAAATTCCAAAAAGATAGATCAGAATTTGTGGATTTCGACAGACGTTTTCCAACCACTGAACTCATCTTTCATCTCGGCACATGTAATGCCAGCCACGTTCAATTGACACGAGCGTATCGACAAAATTTTACGCAGAAAAACTGAGAGATATGATATAGGAAGATGTTTCTAATTGTGAGTCACGTATCGGTCGAACGTGATATAGACAGGACTCGAATTGTTCGCTAAAGTGATTTGAAGTGTGCCAGTAAAGTAATTAGTTACAACGTGTACCGGAAATAATTCTAGTAACGTTGTTCTTGTCATTGCCACATAATACTTTCTTTTGACGAGAATTTATAACTCAGAATTAGAATTTATAACTCAGAGGCGCATCTATAATTTAGCTCTTCGTGCGCGCATTTAATTTTACTTCCTCGTGCGATGAGAGAAGTTAATTTACTCTAGCGATTGAAAGATATTGTTTTAATCATAATTATCCGTTTCTCAACTAGATTTATAGTTAGATAGTTTAGAGAATAAAGTTTAGATAAGATTTTATTGTATCGTAAAAAGCTGTCATGTACTTTTAGTTAGGTTTTAATTGTGTATCTTCTAATTATATGTCTTCTATATAAAAGGATTCCTAAAAAATAGAAATGTATATAAAATTTAATAAAAATAGCACTTGAATTTTTTTCTGTATGGAAATTGTTTGATTGAAAAGTAAAAGAATTCAAAAATATTCTCGGCATTGATTGTATAACATCGTGTTTGCATCCTAAAATGCATGTACAAACGATTTAATTATTGAAAGTTTTTATTTTATTATTGAAAGTTTCTTTCTTTTGATTATGACAGGATTTTTTTTATATTCTAACTAAAAAATGTTTCAACATGAGAATGTATTCGTTGCGGGAAGTAGCACTTCTGCTTGAGTAAGATTCATGGAATCATAGTAAATTCATATAAGTCAGTCTCCATCCCCTGGCTCCTTTTTATTCACGCCGGGAATTTATCTCGCGAACTTAAAAGAGAGAAGTCTGCGTCGCCGCGGGCAACTCAATGTAGTACTCAACGGTACGAAGTGCGGTATAAATTCTGTGAATCGCAGATAAATTGGGATTAACATGTTACTATATAGCATAGAATTACAGACTTACAGACAAGTCATACTTTAGAAATGTTTATTTTCATTAACTGAACTTTAATGTAAAATTGAAATTTTTTTCCTAAACTCCAATATGTACAAATGAATATGCTTTTATGGGATAAGTAATTTTAAATTAGATTTTTGTTCAGAGAAATAAGAAACCAAATCCTTGCCTTTTCTAAAGTTTCTAAAGTTAAATAAGTTAATTTTAAGTAAAAACATCTGAATGTGCGATTAAAGTAAATTAAATGAAATTAAATAAAATTTTAAGCTTAATATAAGAATTACGTTGCAGTTTTAATTTGCATTGTTAAATATCATATTATATTCAATACTCTTTATTGAATTTGACTAAAATGATAGGTATAATCAAGAGAATACTTCAATACATTAACATAAATCTTGTTTGAACCTTCTGCTTTGCAGAGATCCGAGCCCACCTTGCATTAATTTACTGGGGGGAAGAGAATACCATCCTTTATCGTGTTTAATTATACTCTATCATATTACAAGTTTTAATTATTCTCTTAATTATGTGATTAATAAAGGAAAGTTGTCGGATGTAATAGCTTTCCGTCGTTCTACGTAGACCACAAAATTGGATCGCGTTATCACGGTTAAGCGACACGTTGCACGATCTTGAAGAATCACCTTCGTGTCCGCAATTGCCAAAAGTCCCACCTTTTGATTTCGCGCAGCGCGACACTCGTTCGTAGCCATTTATTTCCCATGTTTCCTGACAAGCAATTGCCTTCGCTTCTCATTCAGTGCTACGACTATGCGCTTGGGAACAGTTATCACGTGAAAATCGTAAATCATCAAATACTAGTGGGAATCATAGATTTTTATAAAAGTATTCTTTTGTATGCGCAATATTCATTGAGCCTGCATTGTTATTATTACATACTGTTCTTAAATATTATATTAATTTATATTTTTTTTTCTTTTTTCTACATGTTATTATTTACAATTAGAAAATAAATCATTGTTTGGAAAAATTTATTATTTATCTGTAGTTAAAAATTGTGAAACAGCTGTATTGTTTTTTATTTTTGTTTTGCAAAATTTCCTGTCTTTCTCTTTTTTTGTCTACTCCTGTTTACTTAAAAGATCTAGTTCTTATAAAATCTACATTTAATTTTATATATCTATAAAAGTCTATGACATTAATCTTAAACATTTTAATACTAAAAATTAAAATGTTCAGATTTGCAAAATTACAATAAATTTATATTTTTAACTTATATTACTTTTAAAATTTAAAAGTAATATACAAGAGATTTTAATAAATATCGACATATAAGAATATAAATTTATTGTAATTTTGCAAATCTGAACATTTAAATTTTTAATATTAAAATGCTTAAGATTAATGTCATAGACTTTTAAAAGTATGATCTAAAAGAACAGACATATTTTAGCCATTATTGGAAACCTTATTATATCTATTATGCTGTTTAAGAACAGAAACTCATGTTTTACGGAAGCCTTTTAAATTAAATCCATTAGAAATGCGAATATCGATATTGCGAGTACATTTAATTTACGGTCGTTAATTGGTCGTTAAACAAATTGGTTTTTTATTTTTTCGCATCGGAACGAATACATCTTTCTTGGAGTGAATAATGCATGCTCAAATCCGATGTTTGGATTTATTTCTCGCGCGTTCGAGCGAGAACAGTTACCTCGCCAGAAGAACACACCTCCTTGAACGAAGATCTATGGATTCAACGGCATGAATCTCTTTTTTTGGTCTTCAGTCTCTTTCAAAACTCACTCAGGATACCGAACACTTTGGAACGATGCCATGATTTAAGAGCCATCACGTCTCATCGACTGATAGCTTTCTGTATCTTACAGCTCGTTCATCATGTCGAACATAACTGATACCTACTCGAATAATTCAGATAACAGGTAACGATTAATCGTAAATTATGTACTTGTAAGAATTGATAGGCACTTTGTGGTGACGACGAGAGTTATAAAAGTTTGATGAGCTCTTTTTATCGGTATTTAAAACGTTTAATATGGATGATTAATCTTTTTATTCTTTGAGCTTCTGATGCTTGTATTTTAGCAACTATAAATTATATTTTAATAATTCTAATTTAACATATCTTAATATTATAATTTCAAATATCCCGTCAAATATATATTTTTACATTATTATATGAATTTAATACATTTATTGACTGTAAGTCTGTCACGAGGGAGTTAATAATCCAAATATGCGTGTGTGTTGTATGTGTTTGACAAAATAATGTTCTAAATGAGACTAAATATGTTCGCCAAATCCAGCTTATATCCATCAATTTATTTGCTAAATGACAATTGTATATATTAATTAATTTTCATATTTTTTAATAATAAAGCTCATGCCATTTTACTTGTCATAATTTTTTGCCGTGACATGAAGATTTATTGGTTGACAGAATAATCTGTTAACAATGTTATTATTATTTCATTACATAAATAATTATTGATTATTTATGCCATAGACGTATGACAAAATATGTATTTATTCGTAATGTGTAACGGATTTTCAGCGTGCATAATACATTCATAAATGCATTGCCTTCTTTCCACCTCGTAGCGTACATTTTACGCTACTTAATTTTTTCTCTTTACACTAACATAGACTTGCACATAAACACAGCAAATTATCTTTGAAAAAAATTGCATAAATATGTCATAAATCTGTCGGGCACACATATGATATTTAAATAATCTGAAGTTGCAAAACATAATGCATTCCGGATTTATGCGGCCGTTCGAAGAATTTCTTCATATAGAATACACAATGCACATGCATTTGCGTGATGTTTGCTTCACCATATTTAAATCATCTGAGCATATCAGAGAATAGTATTCTCGAGTTTCTCGCTCGACGTTCTCTGCGAACGTTTTCACGAATTCCGCTGCATGATAAAATTTCGTAACTAACACAAATGAATTTGTAAATATTCGTGAAATTAAATCATAAATACAAATCGTTGGTATCAGTTGGAAATCAATAAAATTTACATGTGGCATACATTTTTTTTCAAAAATTTTCACGTATTTTGTAACTGATTGCACATGTCGACATGGAACTCTCATCTCATCTTATTTTAATATTTAAAGAATTCAGTCAATGAAATAAAAAAATGTATTCTAAAATTTCGTCCATTGTACTTGTGCCGTGTACTTCTGCCGTGTTCATAGAGATCTACAACTATATAGAATACATACAATTCAAATTGCTTATAAATAATTCGGAGAAATAAAAAAAGGGTTTGAAAATAAATTCTTAATTTAATTTCCATCATTTTATTAAAATAATTCTTTATCATTTTCTTCTATAACACAATTTTTTAATTGTATACTTGCAGAAATAATTTCTTGCGGCACTGCTTAAAAATTAGCAGAGTGATACATTTACATTAAATGGTAAATCGGATATTCCACGATATTTAAGAGACTAGTGATTATATTGCGAAGAGACGAAATTCATCCGCCTCTGTGAGAAAGACGATGTCGACGTTGAGTGCACTTTCCAAGTCGACCGAGCTTGCTCAAAAGCTACATTCAGCGAAATGTGATTGACTTTGAAACATTATTAAACGAACGCTGGTTATTATAGCGCAAAATACAAACTATATGTCAAATAATAAAGGCAACTTGATCCTATTAAATGTATTGCACTTCATAAGTATATATATATAATTATTATAATATAGTGTAAGCTGATAATATGATAATATATATTTTTTTTTCTAATAATATCTTTGTAATATTCGCATTAAATGTC
>NW_017259230.1:266373-270212 GCF_001594045.1 Atta colombica | reverse complement strand
TTATTTTTATTATTATGTTTGTTATTATAAATAAAAGATAAAGAAATAAAAGAATTTTCTAGAAAATAAGTGAAAGTACTAATTAAAAATTGAAATTAATTTCTAAGTTATAAATTAATATTATTTAATTAATATATTTCTATTGATTAATATAATTTGCTTTGATGGATCAATAAAATTTAAAAGAAATTATTATATTTCATTTTTAATAATTAAAAATTTTATTAGCGGATAATTTTATGACTGTTTTGTTTATTGATTGTTTGTCCCAAGTAGGTGAAAACGTAATTGTCCAACAAGTGCATTTCCATATCGAATTGAGAATTGCACAGGATTCCTTAATTACGAACCGTGTAACGTCGTAGCTTGTAGGATGGATCTAACGAGCACGACCGAGTTGCACACAACGAAATGAACTTTATGGTAACTTCACAGTCGGATTTCATCCATCACGATAGTTACCTGCGCAAATCTCTGTCGAATAGAGAGGGAATAAAGTGAAAAACGTACGTGTGGAAATCCAGCGGCATAATTCTTGTTAAAACGAAAAGAGAAATAATTTGAAATAATTTTTCAGTAAAATTTTAATTGTATGTGCATTATAACTTGTTAGCACAGAAAAGAAATATTTTTTATTCTTATTTCTTAAAGTTCTCTGAATTTTTTCCACATTCTTTGCAAATAATAAAAACATAGCTATATTTAATCTATACATATAATTATAAGTACTGTCCAATATTTTGAAAATTGATTTTTTAGGTCATTTTATGAAGAAACGTTGATACATAATACGAAATGTAATATGGTTTCTAAAATTATCTTTTTTTTTATAGTTGTTAAACTATAAAAGATTAAAAAATTTAGAAAAATTAATTTCTTTATTTCTAATCTTAATTTCTAATCTAATTATTTTTAAGATATTTTTTAAAATTTGATATTAATATTTCTTTTTTAGTGACATTTTTCTTTTTTTACGTTACAACTTAACGTTTTAACTTACAAATTTAGATCAGTAATGTATTATAAACTTTATTTTAATGTTTTTTATTTTACAAAACGGCGATTAAATATACATAAGAAAGTAAAGATAACTTCCTGCCTGAGTATTTTTTATTTACTCTCTGAAACTTGTGAATGAATCAGAAAAATCTCACTCTTATGAAGATTGAAAATTGAGTTACTCTTTTTCAAGATTGGCTCAATTTTTACTGTTTAGAGTGAGATTCCACTCCGAAGAATTTAGAGGGTATTGTGGTCCGAGTTTTAAAATTCGATAAAATTATCTTCTTCATAGCTTCTATAAAAAAATCTTTTTTTTTTTGTAGAAACTATGAAGAAGAAAGATAATTTTATCGAATTTTAAAAATTCTATACCTATATATATATATTTTTAAAACGCGACCTTTGAGATTACATGTTCCACTTCTAATCGAAAAAGCATGTGAACGGTAGATATTAAAGATGACTTTAAATGACATGACTAATATACGCCAACTTTTGCTATAGGATTTAGTTTACACTCGCTAAATATTGACCCACATTCATATGGCTATATGTATATATGATAATATTTGTTTGTGGCGTACATTGGCTATGTCGCTGCTTTTAGATTTCAAAAACAAATGCGGATGGATGTGACTGACTAATAGAATGCCTAAAGGTAGTAACCTAAATGCACAATTGTGAAAATTGCACCTACATTTGTACCGTTTTGTGCCGTTTTCGGAAAAGGCTTTTAAATGATGTTTTGATAAATAAGTGTTTTCTTTATTATTATATATCGTTATCGCAATGAAGGAGCAATAAAAGAGTACCTTGGCATTTTTCTCTCGTTTCAGGACATATCGGAGTATAAATGTGAAAATGACAAGACGCCCACTTACGTTCCCCACAAACCGGTAACTGGCGTGATAGGCGCCGCATTCAGTGTAGTCTCTATTATGGTCGCCAACATCTTGCGGCTCTTTAAGGTAATTGTCCGTACAATCTAACTAATTCGAATATACGGAATGTTTGGAATCTTCATTTATAGTGCACTAACAAGAGGTTTATTCTATAACTTTTAACGATTGCAACGTTACAGTCGTTTAAGAGTTATAGAATGAGCTCCTAAGTTTAACTTAATAATTAATCTTCGTTTTATTTTAAAAAACAGATATTAAAATAACAAAGATACCATCGAAGATTTTGCTTCTTTCGATAATATATATTCATTTCTTTAAACGCTCCATACGTTTCTTTTTAGTTTATTTAAAATTTAAGATGAAAAAAAGTTTAAGGTGAAAAGGTATACAATGTTGCACAAATAGTATTATAATTCTTCATAATTGTTAATTATTATATTTTAAATTTACTTTGTATAAGTTTAAATATATCGCGATCACATATAACTATACACGTCTACACGCTATTTTTATGTTGGTATTTTTATGCGATGTTTATAATAACAAATTGGACATTACCTCATGCAAAGTTGAAGATATAAAAAGAATTTGAAAGATTACAACTCGTATTAATCCGACGAGAATAAATCACGAAAAATAAAAATTAAGAAAAATAAATCTATTTTCAATCAAAGCGGATCTCAGTGCTTAAGTTAATAAAATTCGCTTGATTAATAATTAATAAATTTATTTCTCTTATGCTCGTTTCTGCCAATATAGATTAACTTTAATCTTGGTTTAATTTATTTTTCATTTCTTTTTAATTCTAAGAATTTTTTAGAAA
This sequence comes from Atta colombica, assembly GCF_001594045.1. NCBI lineage: Eukaryota > Metazoa > Arthropoda > Insecta > Hymenoptera > Formicidae > Atta > Atta colombica. The sequence goes on along the minus strand of NW_017259230.1, from coordinate 267,485 downwards.
CGATATAAATAGTTTCGTTAATTAAATTAAATCGAGATTCAAATTAATCTACATTGGTAGAAATGTACATTAATAAAATTTTTTAAATAAGATTTTCTGAAAGCATGACATTCGTTATTTCTTTTGGCTTTATTTACGCGATTCGATGTTGTTATGCCACGTGTGTCTGTCGAGATTGAGAAGCGAAAAATAGCCGGTTTGGAAAGGCAGCTTCGTAGAAAGCACAGTCGGGTATCGGCAGGTGTTTGCAGGACATGTGAAAATGTAACTTCTTTTTGATATAAAGGTTACAAAAGATGAGCTTGAAAAAGAAAAAAAAAAGAAAAAGAAATCGAAGGAGAAAGAGAGACGATAGCAAGCAATTTCATCGGCTTATGGAAAATGAGATGGCTGTGCCATATGCAAAACTTCCTGACCGGTAATGACATCGAACTATCAATCAACTATCCGTAAGGATTAAAGCCGTGCAGATCCATTCTCGCGGCATCGGTTTCGTCCTTACCAGACTCAGATAAGACATCGTTCATAACACCTTGAAAAATACGTCATACAGCACAAGTTCACTGAAAAGAGTCTGGTGATCCGCATGAAATCGGCTTGCAAAAGAAGCTCCTACCGTTGTCGAGACGTTCTATCGATCCGCCGCCATCACCGACGTTGAACACACGAATGGATCTAGCAAACGCCGCTCCTGTCAAAGTACGAAATACGATTATGTCTCGCAGATTCTCATACATAATTTAATTTTGAGATATCCTATTCAGTTTTCATCTTTCTACACAGTTTTTATACAATATATTATGATTGCCTTTGTTTAGTTTATTTTGACAATTATAATATAAAATTGGATCGATAAGAGTAAATCTAATTAAGTAAGAGAAATCTAATATATTCGTCAATTATTAACAGTTATGTTTTTAAGATTCTTATTATTATATACTCTTATAAGATGCTTATTAGCATCGTTATTATTAAATTGCTTGTCAGTTTAATATGTGATATTACTACTCTAATTTTATTCATAATTGCGTTTCAAGAATGAAAAAAATTTCGACATATGATTTCAATTGCGGATATCAATTCATACTGAAATATTTAAGCATTACGATCTT
>NW_017259230.1:260031-266273 GCF_001594045.1 Atta colombica | reverse complement strand
ATATATATATATATATCACTGTGAATAATAATTTAATTGTTTGTGTATATTGATCTGCAGATAAGGTACAAAATTTAAAACTTTATTTTTCTTTTTATACTGACAATATATTTATTATAGTTAATCCTTTTATGTGAGTTTTACTTTGAAGATATTTTTTTGCTGTGTTTTGATCGTGTGCAATAAAATTGAATCTGAACGATTATATTATACGACAAGAATTTAGAGTTGTCGAGACTGATCGTGTACGCGTATTAACTCTCGAGTTATTTCAATGCAGTTATATCAAGATAAGAAGACTTGCTTGCGAAAAGCACTGCTGCACAAGTCGTACTGAGAATTTTATTATACATATACTCTTTTATCGTCCTTCTCATTATTTTCTAACGACCCACTTGAGTTTGAACACTACTTTCTTTTCTATTTATCGGTAAAAGCCAAATGTCCTTTTTAGTTCACTTTCTGCCGACATATTTTCACTGTGGACAAAGTCATTCGCAGCATATTTTTATAATTCCCTCCGCTGTGTGATTTACGATTTTATGCAAGGAAGTTCACATACATCATGCGGAAAATACTCCGAAAATATCTAATGGGAATATATCTCTGTGATTTAATATATCTTAATATAATTTCAAAATTCTTACAAGAGATTAACCAATAACATATTACACGTTAGCAAATATACACTAGTAATACTAATTATATATAATTATATTATCATTTTAGTATCATTTTAGTTATGAAGAGAATAAGAGATAGTAATTACACAGATTTTAATTCTTTTTTACATAAATTTCGAAATCAATTTTTTTTACAAATTTGAGAATTGAATCTACAAATAGATTTTATTATCTTTTTTTATAATCTTATTATATTTTCTATTTGTTATATATTCAATAATTAAATTAATTTATCTATTCTATAATTAAAATAAAAATTTTACTATATTTTTTTTTTTTATATATATATATATATATCAATTTTTAAATTCGCTTCTTGGGACAATATTTGTCCCAAATACAAATTGGTTAATAATGTTTATTATTGGAAATAAAAAAAATTAATAAACAGCAATGAGAAAAGCGATGTAATTTGCGACTTGCATTTGATTTAATTTTTCAATTTTGAGCAGATGCATCAATATTAAAATATTATCATTAAACGATCAAACCGAGCTTAAGAAATATTATTATGGTACATTATAACACATTCGAGTTTGCAAATTTTATAATTACAAAATTGTTATAATTATAAACGCGATGGAAATAAAAAACTTAGACCATATGTGTTAATATAATATATTAGGAGAATAGCCGTTTTTTTACTTGTTATTTAACTTAAGTTAATCTTCGCCACTTGGCAAACCTTCGCGCGCATCGCATTCAATTTACATAGCAAACGTAACTCGTTCGTTAGGAATAAAGCGGGTATGGAGCCGCTCGTTGCACTCGATGGTTATGCGACGCTCTTCCTTTGTATGCTATGGGACGCAATTAACCCTTTGTGCCTCGTCCATATTCGTATTATGTCAACTGCTTGCTAGTAAAAAGCAAATTTTAAAATCTATCAATACAAAGGATAGGACAAGATGAAATACCAGCAAACATATTATAATACTATTAATTATAATTATATTACCGTTGTTTTACGAAGAAAAGAAAATAATCAAGAAATAATATTACAATTTTTAATTCTTTTTTAATATAAATTTTGGAATTTTTTTATTGTGAAAATATAACCTGAGAATTAAAGTTATCATCTTTAATGTTCGTATGGATTTTCCAAAAAGGCGCACTTGAACATCTCGGAAAATATAAGTTTTACAGAAAAGTGTTTCAGACAAAAGTTGTAGAGGGTTTAAAAAGATCTATTTCTATCAAACTGATCTTATCAGTTTGACTTTAGATGGCGTCAGATCAAGATCACATCGATTTGTTTTGGAATACCCTACTTTTGATTCAGAATCTAATAATCAATGTCGAGAACTTTCCAAATCATTATAATAAAGTTATTTTTTATTGACTACTTTTTCAATTATAAGGGTCGAAGGTTACCGCTGGCATTAGCATTATGCAAGGTGTTCGACCGATGGCTAAAACTATCGAACACCTTGCCTAATGCCGGCGGTATTATAACTTTCGAACCTTATAACTCAAAAAGTACTTTATGAAAAATAACTTTATTATAGTGTTATATTTATTATAGTATTATAGTTTCAAAAGCTCTTGACACCAGCTATTAAATTCTGGAATAAAAAGTGGGATGTGCCATTTAAAAAATCAATGCTAGTTTGACTCGATCTTGGCTACATCATTCATGATCAAACTGATAACATCAAATAGATTTTTTTAAATCCTATAACTTTTGTCAGAAACATTTTTCTATAAAACTTATATTTTCCAAGATATTCAATGTCCCGATCTTTTTAGGACACTCTATATATAGAAATTTGTAAATCAAAATTCTGTGATAAGAAGGTTTCGAAAAAATTAAGTAAAAAAGTTATGTGTACATTTTTATTTTTTATTTTTTAAGCAACATAATGAGGCTTTAAGTATGACCAATTACAGACTAATTATATAGTGACTTATTTTATAAAATATCCTATTTATTCGGCCGATTGTAGTTTATTCATTCGTTTTGATTCTTTTTCTTGCAGAACGATTCTAATTATTCTAGTCGATTCCGACGGCGAGCTGTGCATTGCATCGCAAATCAGAATAACGCTCATTAGAATTGCAACAAGCCGTTTATTGAATCACTTCATCAAAAATGAAAATCGTCAAGAAAGTTGCGCTGAGATTATTATTAATAAATTTGTTAAGAAATGTAGCGATATATACTTTTTTTTTAGAAGTAAGAAAGAGAGAGAGAAAGAGAGAGAGAGAGAGAGAAGAGAGAAACGAGGGGAGAGTCTTGAAAATTACGTTGAGCATTTTGTGCAGAAAAATTGAGTGTTCTTCAAACATGAATTATTTATTAATAAATCCGGAGATTTGAGATCTTGAAATTATTGCAACTATTATCTTAATTAAGTGTTAATTAATGCTTCATTTAATAAAATCATCGGTTATTTAAAAATCTTTGTGCGCGCATGTAGTATGTGAATGCGTGCGTGCGTGCATGCGTACGTGCGTGTGCGCGCGTGTTTTACTTTTTTCTATTTATTGATTTATATAGATATACTTTATGTAATAGTTGTTACTTTTTAAATTCAATTATTTTTTATTAATTATTAATTAATTAAATCATTTAGGCAGATATTTGTGTTTTGAATTTTAACGATGACAGTGACCACAGTGCGGGAAGTGAAACATTAATTCAAAAGTTCAAAATTAAAATTATAACCTCTAAATTATAACCGAAGGTGTAAATGAATAATTTACGTAGAATTATGTACAACTTATTTATTTAGTTTTCAATTTAACCATATATTTAATATATAATTAATTGCATCAGAAGATAGATATATTGAAATACATTATCCAATAAACTTTTTCATTTTCAAATAGAGCTTATTATTAAATAAATAACGCGTATGAATAAAATTTCATGATTTATAAATTATAATAAAATTAATGATACAAAAATTATAGAAAGTTCTGATAGGAAAGTGACAAACGAAACATATAAATGTTATTTATTACATTGATGAATAGTTATATTTGAGTTTCCATTTACGGAAATTCGTCTCTATTATGGAAATTACAGCGCTGTGTAAATGATATACTAAATATGACTCATGAAACAAAACAATGAGTATATCTAGTAGAGATCTATTTGCTACTGGTAATTAGATATCGACAAATTGTTTGTGACATCAAACATTTTTATTAATCTCAGTGTTCTATATCAAAATTTATTATTATACATTATTACATTAATCTAATTAAAAAATCCTAATTAATAATTATATCTTCGCGCGGCAGTTTATTTGATAAAATGTTTTTTGCATTTGACACATTCAGTTGTAAATTCGACTTTTGAATTTTTAACTTGATGAGATCGATTTAAATATAAAAATTAATTTAATCTAGCTCTAAATGAGCGATGAATTCTAAAAATAATTATTACTGCGTTGATAACAACAGCAATGATTTGTATTTTCGGTATTTTTTCTCAAATAATTCATTATTTTTAGCATGTAGTTTTTAGTAGATAGTTAGGAAATCTTTACAAATTATAGTACATTAATTTTCGCTGCGATAATGTGATAGCACAATGCGAAATATTCACAATATGAAGGTCTCAATGCGAAATTATTCACAATATGAAGATCTCAATGTTTCTGTCGACCTATCAACCTGTTCCTAATATGTCATACACAATCATTAATTTCATTAAGAAACTGTCTTACATCCATTTTACAATGACTAGGGATTACTAGCATTCAAAGTAAATAATATTTGGAATAAGACATTAGCAATTTTTAACAAGAGGTTGAAGATTCATAGAATAGCGTATCAATTATATTATTGTAAGTTTTTATCCACTGAGGATGATTCTGTGAGAATCAAATGTTTGGAAAATTTTTGTATGGCAAATTATGAAAGTAAAAATATAATTGCACTGTCAGCGCGTACTAAACTCGTTGCCCTTTTATAGACACTCTGCTATATCAAATTATAATTATTATTGAGCTTTTGGAAATTTAGTTTGAATTTTTATTTAATATAGTTTAAATTTTAAAAACGCCTTTTGTGTAATTGCATGAAACTGAAATACCCTTTTTTAACAAAAATGCGTCGAAGTGTAAATAGATTTTTAGTTTATTAAACAAACATGTTTTCAAATATTTACGCTACAGAGATATAATTTAAGAAATTTTAATATCTTAGCAAAAATGGGAAAAAATGGATCATTTTGTCACTTTAGATTGAAAATTTACCCTGGATGATCCTATTTGGATGTCAGATTCGTATTCAGCAACTCAAAATGCATAAGAATAGCTAGGTCTCCACTCCAGCACATTTTTTTGGGGATCTATGCGCACAGGCCTACACACATGTGTGTATGTGTAATTTTAATGAGTAATTTTAACAATAGAATCGTCATTTTTAATATTTCGTTCGATAGTATGCTTTGAGATATTGAATTATTTAAATGTTCTTATATCAGCTAGGAATACCCCGAGTATCTCATATTACGACTTTCATGCCTTGCGGTTTCACGATCATCAAATCTAATCTTTATAGTTAAACAAATCATTCTATCACGTGTTTTCCTATGAATACAATCTTACTCTATCACTGCATGTAGACTTTATTACCCAATATTTATTTTTATATGATAAAACAAGATTTAAAGATTTATTAACCTCAATAAAATTTGGCAACATTCAATTTCATGAATGTTTTTTTGCAATGACTATACATATGATCTAATAATGAATTTTCTACTAAACAGGTTTTCACACTAAGAGTAAAAAGTTCATGATAGAATCAAACACATATGCTTATTATTAGTTTAGCAAAAACTCCGCTATCTCATATTAAAAACCTATTTCATAATAGGCGACTTTACCCTATATTTTCACTTTGACTAAAGAGAATCACGACGGAACATAAAAACTTCTCTCTCTATATTGTCTCCATGCATGTCTTTTTTATTATTTCACAATTTTCGTGTCGTCGACCTGACCCAAGTAAAATCTCGATCGATTCTTGTAATTTACGTCACGTCAATAGTCTTGCAACAGTAACTATTGAAACTAAATGGATGCAAATTAATACGGGAAGTAATGCGAGTGCGGTTTCGCATGCTATTGTCGGTTTTCGCGCATATTCCGAGGCTGTAGGTACGAGAGATAAGGACGCGTGATAATGACAATAACATCCGTTAAGGAACAATGTTATCACCAGGAAACTATCTCGGCAAAGTATATGTCCTTTGTGCAAAAATAGAATTATCCATTGCAACCTTGCAACTAAAGAAATCTGAGGGCGAGGGAGAGAGAGTGACACAGACTTAGCCACTTTCAACAGGCATGAGATTATTAGATTTTCTTTGTTGCCTACACACAAATACTGCAAAGTTACTCTCTTCGTATCTACGACGAGAAACATCGCGTATCAAATGACGCGGATATTAACCTTCATATATGTACCTATCTCTGCACAGTTTTATATGAATTATCTGTCAAATGAATGTCGTAATATAAAAAAATAGTTTTAAATTAAAACAATAATATTATATTAAGTCTAATATTATTTTATTCTATTTTATTATTTTATTATTTA
>NW_017259230.1:258950-259931 GCF_001594045.1 Atta colombica | reverse complement strand
ATTTTTTTATATTATATATTTAAAAAACAAATATTTGTGTACTGTATAAAAAATAAATGTGTTTGTATACATTTATATATAAGGTATACATATATATATCTTTTTAATAAATGATATAAATTTATGCAAAGCATAAAATTTAATACGTCGCTATGAATAATAATCATAATTTTTATAAAAAAATCTTTATAAAAATATCTTTATGCTGCTCTGCTTTTCTCTTCATTGCCGCTACAATTATTTATTTTTTAGATATATGAAAAAAACAGAGATATATTTTTCAATTTTTTTGGTTTTATGGTAACGTGATTGCAGATACCGCAAATAAGTTACGCCTCCACCAGCACAGAACTCTCGGATAAAAGCCGATTCGAGTACTTTAGCAGAGTGGTACCACCGGATAATTTTCAGGCACAGGCAATTGTTGAGGTGATCCATCTGCTCGGATGGAAATATGTTTCCACAGTCGCTGTGGAAGGCGAGTACGGCGAGAAGGTGAGTAAAATGAGGAATAATTGTGAGTAATAATAAAGGAATAATTGTTCGCTTATCGTATTTAATTATTGTTTTATTACGTGCATTATTCGTCCCAAAAAAAATGTATATATTCTCTAATAATAGAATAGCACACATTTAAAAAAAAAACATTATTCTTTCAACATTAATTTTTTTCTTATTATTACATTTTTCAAGAAAATTCGACAGAAAAATGTATTTTAATTATAGTTTAATGGACATAACATAAAAATGTTAACAGTGGATTTTTTACATACATGTCTTAAATATCCATGTATCTATTTCTTTTGTGAAGTTATAATTGAATATATTACAATAATTAGTAAAGCTTTAACATTTTTATTTTAAAACACATATTTTATAGGCTTCTAGTTTATCGATTGTGTTTTTCACATTTACGGTCTAAGATAATATTCTTATTGTATAGTACATATTTTACATATTTTATATGTAACAATTAAATTG
>NW_017259230.1:256645-258850 GCF_001594045.1 Atta colombica | reverse complement strand
ATATATATATATATATATATTGTTTAAATTAAAGTCCAGCTATTATGCCGAGAATTGATAAAAAGATGAGATATTCATATTAACGTACATGATGTAGTACTTGCAGTCTTTCATAAGATGGTACCGTACAACATCGTTAATGCTATGTTAAATAATAGTTATTACAACAATGGTAATTATGATATGAGATCGTTATATGCGACCGCGTTAACAAGCGAAGATGAAACTAATTGCGCAATCAAGTAAGAAAACTTGATGTTAAAGCGCCCGCCACTGGTTAAATTAGGTGATTAGTATGCAGCAGGAATTTCACGCGAAGAGATTACCAGAGCAATTCAATCTTATAAAAATTCAGAAAGCAAAACTTTGTGATCAGCATTCGCCCTTTTTAAAATGTTTACTTTTTAATTTTGTGAAAAAAATTAGCTAGAATTTATAGAATTTTAGATATATAGATATATAGATTAGATATATGTTATCTGTCCGGATAATTTTTAATTCTTTGAATTTCTTTTTATCTAATCTTTATTTGTTATATGTTGGTATGTAGCCTATTTTATTATGAATTTGAATGAGTAGACGTAATATCGAGATTCCGATATTGTTCTGCATTATTCCGCATAATGAACGAACAGGCAGGTATAATAATTCAACGTGTGCGATAACTCAACCGGCAATGCCCATAATTTTTCTTACACTTTAATTCCACGTAAGAATTTTTCATATTAGCCGCGAATATTAAATTACAATTTTATGACCCACAATTATAACCGAATGGTTGCCAGGCTGGCTTTTGACAATGGCGCGTTCTGCGTCTCGGAACGTACAATTTGTCGATGCCATGAATTGTATGAGCACGTTCTCAGAAGGACGATATGGTAGTAATCGTATTCCAACCAATTAAACCAGTGTGGGTGATCAATCTAATTAATCACTACCACGTATCATAATAGCTTGGCAATTACTTCGCGTGAATTAGTTTGCGTTGAAACGCGTTTCGAAATATCGAAGCCGTAAAATTGTTAATTTATGTCAATTAAATTACACAATAATATTAAATTACATGCTATTTTAAAAAGGATATATTTATTTATACCTTCAATATGATATCAGTAAAATAGATAATAAAAATAAATAAGGGAAGAATAGAGTAAGGCGATTTTTTTACTTTTACTAAGAAAATTTATTAATATTTTTAAATCAAACTGCATTCTTTTCGAATTTGTTGCAAAGTCTTACATATAGGATCTTACATATAGGATAGCTTTAGAGAAAATCATTAAAACAATTATTATAAGCGTATTCAGTTTTTATTTTCTTTATTGATATAAAAAAATTAAATACTTTTGATTTGCAGTCTACCTCTGTAGGATCAGAACGATCATTCCAAAAAATGAAAAAAATAAATAATTTAATTTAATTTTTTGTTATATGAAGGCTTTAAAGAGCCAGATTACATTAATAATCATAAAGTACAGAATGCATATATTTAACTTTTAAATATGTTTAAAAACTTCATTATAAAGTTATCATTTCTTACATGAATTACCACTTAAAACTTTCATCGAATGTATCTTTTTTAGTTGTTCAATACATAATAATACATTATTTTAGATAAATTTCATATTAAGTAAAATATTAAATAAAAAATAATATATATTATTATTTAGAATTCGTAATTGATCTGCTAATCAGCGCCGTGACCCTGTTTTCCCTTAATGAAGAAAAATATTTAAAATTTGGAAAAATCCGTGATTATGTTTATAATAGTTAATCAGAAAAACTCAAATTCACAATATAATCAAATAATAAATAGTTAAAGTTGATAATAATTAAAAAATATTCACAACCTTTCGAATGTAAATTATTTATAAAATACATTATAAAACAACTAAAACATAAAATTCATTACGATAGTGTTCAAGGAGATAATGACACCTACATTTCCTTCTGGCTTTTAACGAAATTTATGAGTCGTTTCTTTCGCTAAATGTTAGGTGTACAGCACAGTTGCGGCTGTTGCAAATGCGGTACATATTTCAACGGATATAAGCTCGCGTAAAACGATTACACAGATGTAGCTTCGTTAATATCCTTATAATAGTATAAGATATATAGTAAAGTGCATAAAAACGATTTATTACAAATTAAAGAATGAGAAATACATTGTATAAATTGAGATCGAAAGAGATCGTAATGGAAGAA
>NW_017259230.1:243913-256545 GCF_001594045.1 Atta colombica | reverse complement strand
ATAAAATATATTATTTAAAAATTATTTAAAAATAATCTTTGAATTTTACTAAAGAAGCAGTTTTGTTAGAAAACGAAATTACCCGTAATTGTAGACTGTCAGAGACGCAAAATAGTCTCCAAGCGCAAATACGTATAATGAGGCTCGTAATAGGTGGAAAATATCTAAAAAAAGATCAGAATCTAGACATAAAAAGAAATGAGGTCAAGCGCGACCAATTGTTGAGGAAAGTGAACTTCGTTAAGAAAATCGGCCGATAAGACATCTTGTCGTAGCAATTCTCTCTATTACTTCCCGAATAATTATATCGTTTATCTTTCTTTCTCCCTTTATTAATATTTTTTATTTAGATAGATAATGCATCAAATTATACTTTTATATTTTTATTTCTTATCGCATTCTTTTCATTCAAATTTTTTTCATTTTTTTACAATTTTAATTATACTTATCTAAATTTTTTCTTTATCTTTTCTGTATTTATATTTTTGATAATATAAAAATAAAAAGAATAAGAATCTTCAGTGCAATAGTAATATAATTTTTGCAACAAGATTATTTTCTTCGAATCATAAAAAAATTAGATCTTTTTGTTTAATTTTGCAATTACATATAATTATTTTATTGTTCGCATTTTAAAGTCCATGTTAAGTCCATTATGAAGTTTTATCTATTTTACAAACACATATTTTACATTTTAATCCTTAATTTAAATGATTAGATTATTCTTGTTCAGCAGTTTTTTTTTTTCTTTGAAGTATATTAGAAGCATCAAATAATTAATTACAACATTTATATATAATTTTTTAAAATACACTTTACGAATACTTTCTAAAGATATTAAAATATATAAGAATCACTTATTAATTTTTGTGTACTTGTGAAAGTTATAAAAATTTTTTTTACACGATTGTAGTAAAGTACCGAAAAATCATTGTGTATATTACAAACTATTTATTTCTTAAAATATTAAGAGATTATAAAAATAAAAGTTTTCACAACTCGGAAATAACTAAGCATTGTTATTATACAATTTTGAAGAAGACTTTATTTTAATACAATACAATTGTAACTTTTTATTCCACAGCAGGAGATGGTAGACAATCTTACTAATTTCCTTTTTCTTAAATTCTTAATCACTCTTATATACACGATAGTAGTCAATAAAAAAAAGTAGACTTTAAGACCTAGAATCTTAAGACCTAAAATAAACCTATAGAATATTAGTTCCTAATATTGTCAAAGAAATAGCTCTACAAATTCATTTATTGCATTGACATTGAATACTAACGAACAGAAAATTGTAGATGAATAATATACATTAGGATTGTATTCTAAAATTTAGAGTTATCTAATATTTTTGATCTGAATCTAATATTATATAAAAATCAAAATATTTAACAAAATTTAAAAAATAGAGTTAAAAAGTAATTTTTTAAAGTTTTTTTTTTAAATTATTCCTACAGACTAAATTTATATTAATTTATAAAAAAGATTTGTGTTTAATTTATATAAAAAGATTGATTTATAAAGAAGAATTTGGATAATTCAGAAATTTAATTAATTGAATTGAATTAATTGAAGAGAAAAATTATATCCTAAAACAATGTTATAAAAATTAAAAAATATTATAATGCTATTATGATTATATAAAAATTAAATAAAAATAATTATAATATTTATAAATATAAAATAATATATAAGACATTTTTTCTTAACTTACTTGTATGTAACTACTAAACTTTCTATATTATTTGAAAATATAAATACTAGTGATTCTGTATTCAATCGATTTGGATAATCAGAATTCATGTAATTAACGTTTTATCGTATCTTCAATCAGAATAATATATTTATATTGACATAAATATTAAAGTTTACCGGATTCAAAATCATGAAAATATCGAAAACTATTGAACTAATCATTATATAAATTCTGATATTGCAAAAATACATTTTCATCCGGCATGTCGTAATAAATGTGGTAGTTTTTATTGTGCCGCGCCATGAAACATGCCGATAACACCTGCAGTTGAAGCTCGGTGCATGCCGCATCCTTCTTCGACCATCTTTTCTTGTTTCCATCCACATACACAGTAGAAATATATCACGAAACACGGGCGCTATCGCGAAGACAGGCGAGCCGCGTTGAAGTATCTATTTGCGTGTATACTATACTTGGCGAGAAATGTGAGAGACAGGCAGTTCATCCTGGTGATCGTCATGTCGTATCTCGTTTCGAACTGTACGTATGTACAACAATTGCATAGATATAGATAGATTGATCGACAAAACAAATTTATAACATATTAAATTTAATTAATTAATTTATATCGCATTAAATCGTATTAAATCTTTTAATAATGCGATATAAAAAATATGATATAAAAAATTTATTTGATTTATTCCAAAAATTTAAATTAAAATTTAATATAAAATTTAAATGTTAAAAACTGTTATAAATTTTTTTAAATTTAAATTGAATCAGATCTCATTCAAAATTTATGATACTTGATATAATATTTAGTTTATTTAGCATAAAACGTGAAAGAATAAATCGCAAAAAACTTTTTTCGTAAAAATGTGAAAGATTCTCTAGGAAAATAGAAATGTACTGTTGCATTCTTGTACATTTCTAACCACAACATGCTACTTAATAGCCGTGATATGTCATGCAAATTTCGAAAATTTATTATCATCGATAAATAAGTATGTAAATATGAGACGATACATTGTATTTTCCGCTATATTCCAATTGTTTACCAAGAAAACAGACTCACATGTTATCACGAAAATTCGATTTCTCGTAGGACAGACGGGCAATTTATTTGCGGCTGAAACTCTATTTTCAGGGCATCGCCAGTTTCATTGCTCTCTCGTCGGAATACAACATATGTGTCGCCGTCAGTGAGAAGATCCTGAGAAATTCCAAAACCGAGGACTTTGATAGAATAATCGAACGGCTGAGCTCGAAGCATAACGCCAGAGGAGTCATAATATTCGTAGACGAGGATAATATAAGGTAGGATTAATCTCGAGTATGTCATTGCATTTAAATAGGGTCGTTGCTATAAAATACGATATGAGAAGACATTGTGCAAAAAGCGCGATTGTTGAAATCTGTCTCGCATGAAAAATGTGGTGTGCTCGCTTTATTTATTTTCTTTTCTGCACACAGAGTAGAAAAATGAAATTACTGGACTACGAGAGGAATGTTTTTTTTATTCCTTCTACTGTGCTTTCGTGTTCTATTGGACGAAACGTTCTCAAACACGAGAACAAATTATAGTTTTTGTAACTTATTTTTATTATATAACATATCTGTAGTGTTCGTCGAAAGGAAAGCATATATCCAACGTAAAAATTCAAAATATACATATATAATGAAACGCATATAATTTTCTTAGCATAAAAAATTGTTGATAGAAAAACAATGTTTTATGAATTCTGAAATTACTATGCTTCGCAAAAAGCATAAACAAAAAAATTGTCAAAGTAAATATCGATTTAAAACATTATTTTAAGAGTAATTTATTTCATGTTTCATAACGATATGCATATTTAAGCATATTTGATGCAATAAAATTCGCTTCAAATTCCTATATTAAAATCTGGTATATAATAACGTTGGAATAATAGGCAAATAATATGGAATGTATAATTTCCGATTATCCTAAGATCTAATGTGATATCGGCAGAAACAATATTGAATGAATTGGAATGTCGATGACTGCAAACAGGAATGGGCTGTTTAAATGTACGTGCGTTTGTTGCGTTTGGCACTCTGAGCTAATTAAGATTATTAAACATCATAATAAGACAAAACGTCCGATTAAACGAACCTTATTCATCTTTTGCATAATCAACGTGAAAAAACAATTGTGCAAACCGACGGATGTCGAACAAAAAGGATTTTAAATTCTGAATTACATAGAAAAAATTTTACGGTTGAGCGAAAGAGAAACATCACTAAAGCGATTTAATATTGTATATTTTATTCTTTTTCCACGTATAGTATAATTATTATCAGATTAAACGGATTTTTGCTTTCTCAGAATAATGAATTTGTTTCTCAAAATTAAATTGCTGAAGGATAGAGGATGAGAAATTTAAGGCTTCTCTGATCTGTGCGTTCAAAGAATAAGGATTTTTTAAAACGACCTGCATTTCAACGAGTTAAAAGTAAATCGGGGCGTAACCGAGCGGATGAGATAACAGAGCAACGATTAATTTCGTGTTCTATAAAGTCGATACTCGCTGATTTTTAGGCAAAAGATGAACGAAGATGAACGTGCAATCGATTCGCTCGCGCTTGTAATTAAAAATATTTCTATACAATTTTTTATTGAAAAAAAAATATATGACGTTGTGGCTAAATAATCTATTAAAGTGTTAAAACTACTGTTAAAATCAGTGTAATTATAAAGGGAATGATTCGTTATTACTTTACGATATTTTTACTAAGAGTTTCTTTGTTTTCTGAAGATTGCAAGTAAATATAAGATACGAAAATTGTGCGTTTCACATTATTTCGATCTGTGTGTCCAGATTTGTTGATTTATTATTATAATATCAAAGTTTTGTGAACATTACAGTTTACTTTATTAGGGCGAAGAGGAGTCTAATACTAATCTGCTGCTCGGAAGGATTTCTTTTATATATACTGTTTAAATAAAGTATTATTTGAAGTTTTTCATGAAAGGTTTAATAATATTAGCAATGATAGTATACGATTGCATTTTAATCATTCATTATTATTTTTATTTATATGTTTTTTTAATTATATGCCTTATGAAATTGCTATAATAAATTCAAGTGATGGCTAAAGTTATGAATGATTTCCTGCAGGAATAATTTTGTGATACGCATCATTCTGATGTTATTAATATTTTTTTTAATAAAATTGCGCATTTACTCAATTAAACACACATCGTTCGTTTGAAACATATGCTTGTTACATACAAACATATGTTGTTTACTAGACTATATTTAAAAAAAATATAGTTAATCTTTTACTGAAATCCATTTCGCGATTCTCTTACAATTAATAATTATCAAAGTAATGAAGTACAAAACAATCAAGTATAAAATTAATCGTTGATCACGGAATAAACAAAAAACCGCATTATTAATCATTTATATAGTGATAGAGACAATGCATGCATCACATTTCTGGTATTCGCGCACACACACGCGCTTGCATCGCATTTCATTCGAAATCCCTTATGAGCTATCATTCAAATCCCGACGGAAAATCATCATTCATTATGGAGACAACTGCGGACTAAAGCAACGCGTAATTGCAAATTTTGATCGTAATTACATCGGCGTTGCAACGCTTGAACACGCGCGAATCGGAAATCTATTTTAACCAATTATTAAGCGAAAATGACGAACGCAATTATTGTGACTCGCGATGTTATGTAGAAATTTCATTAAGAAATGTATATTCTTACATAGTATATTCTTACATTTCTATTATTTTACAATATTTTATTACAGTGAAAAGCGTTCTTTCATTACTGCATCACAGGAAAATATTATTCTGTTTCTAAGAAAAGTGATTACTTAATTTACTTTATTTCTTTTAAGTAACGGTTATGTTTAACAAGGAATAATTTTTTTTATAATTTTAAAATATATTTATTACAAATTTAAAAAAAAGTTTTTTTATTACTCAAAAAACAAGAATATATTTTCTTTTGAAATCTTATAAAATTGATTGAAGAAGCAATTTAAGAGAATCCTAACGCAAAGCTCGAATTTCGAAGTCATCAGAGATCATTGTTTTTCCAGTGCATCGACATGTCTTTATATACTATCACACCAATATCTCACACAACCTATGATATACATAGTCGCACGTTCGTATCAATTTTTGTATAACAAATTCATCGCGATAAAGCATTTAAGTCTAATTCTAAAAACTCGATATTATTTGTTTGTCGTGCAAACTAATGTGTTTGTAAATTACTATTATGTAAGTACAGGTTGCAAAACTTTCAAGGAAATATTGTCACAACTTGACAGCTTGAGACATCACTAAGAAATGATAAAAAAATATATCAATTTCAAAATTTTTGATTGTTCTCGACAAATTCCACCTGACAAACATGCATTAATGTGTATACTTTAATCTTAGAAAAGAATTTTTCAATCTGTGAAAAAAGTATTTGTTATACAAAAATTATATGATTTAGTCGATAATACATAGACGGCTTTAGGATCTCCTTAATAAACAAATCGAATTTTAATATAATAATCTTAATTAAAGTATTAAACTATCAAAATTTAGAATATATTTTGAACAAATTTGATAATTCTCATAATGAATTTTTATAATATAATATTTCCGGATATACAAACTTTTAAAATGCTTGAAATAAGTAATTATTATTTGTGTACAATATGTATTTTTCTGTGTGTGCAATTTTCAATTTTGCTTTAATCTTTTCATCGTCAGTATGCTATTGATATTTAAATAATCGAGCTGTGTTTGAACAGAATATTGAAATCAATCATATTTGTTGAGTACAATGCTAATATTAGTTTTTATTTCGATGAATGAAAGGATTATTAAAAGATCTTGCAAAGAATTCTAATTCTACTATTTTATTATGAAACTTTCTTCCGTAGTCGTGAAGAAAAAAATTGAAAAAAGGTTTCTGCTAAGAGTTTGGTCAAGCACTAGTAATTAAATATTATATTTATAAAAATAATTACGTGAAAATTAATAAAAATTACAATAAATAACTATTATTTATTATTGCTCGCTTATATTAATATTTTCATAATTTATACAGTTAAAGAAAATTTATCAGCCTTTGATATTTTTTTTCTGTTAGAAAGCACTTTGCGTTTTTACTTTTTTCTCATAAAATCCACGGTTCTCGCTTAAAAGCTATCTATTTAATCGCAAGACGTATCCTAACATAGAATATTATTCGAAAGTTTCTCGCAATGTTGAAAATGGTCACCGAAGGTGACCAAGTTCTCGACGATACCGAATGGCTTGCAATGTCGAGCAAATATTGGAAAGCAAGCAAAAGCGCGAGAGGAATCGTGGTCTTCGCAGAGTCGAAAACTAAACATAACGCTTCACTCCAAAGTGTGCGACTGCCAGTGAACCTTTTTGTTCAGCGTATTTTTGCTAGAACAAGCAAACTGTTCGATTCAGTTGCGTTAATAAATAACTAAAGAGAGGAAATATACACATGAGAAAAAGATACACAGCCAACATTATAACACATCGAAATCTTCTATAATTCTTATCATGTTCACTATTTTAGCTTAAAAAAAAATTGATATAAATTCATAGTTACACATGACAACTGCGTATTGATTATCATTAATCCAATCATTTATTGTTCTGTTTATAAAACTTGAGAGTCCAGAATTCTTTATTTGAAAAAAAAATTTTCACTTTGCAAAAAGCGATATCGAAAGCTTTATTAAATCGAGTTTCCATGATTACGCTAACAAATATAGTAAATTGCATCGTATGTTATTGTAAAATTCTCTGTTAGTATTATATGTTAAAAAAAATTTTTTTTTACATAAATACACATAAAACAGTTAGCTTTGTGTAAAATCTCTGTAATTAATTAATTTAAATAGCTGTAATCAGAACTACATTTGAAATTAATTTTGACTTATATTACATTACATTATCTTTATATTTTATATAAAATTTTCATAATGTCAAATAATAACAATAAACATAAGATTGTTATAATTTTTTTGGAGTTATTTTAAAACTAGTTTTAAACAAAGAAAAAATAAATATTATGCAATATATGTATGTAGAATTATTGTAGTAGAATCTGGAAATTTTCCAAAAACTTGCAACTTTCCGCTCTTCTCGATATATGTATGTAGTTTCATTCTTTGCGTAAAAGATAAGTTATGACAATCGTCCCGATCATAAACTACTCAAACCTTTGACAATGAAAGATTTAGATTTTTACAGTTTTAACAAAATTACTTTTTATATTTAGTTATAAAAATATTTATATTTACTAAATTAAAAAAAAATTCTAATTTAATGTAAGAACATTTAATGTATTTACTAAAATATAAATATTTAATATAAAATTTGAGAAGTAAATGAATGAAAATATATTAAAAGGAACTTCTGAGTAAAGGGAACGGAATGTTATATTTATAAAATCTTATTTTTACAAAATAATGGAATTATTTATAATATATTTACTCACTAATACCTATTGCACGATATGTAATCAATTTTGTGCCAGCTCTTATTTTGTTGTCTTGGACACAACGTTATTCATATGCACATTTTATTTAGTGCGAATACCTCATAGTTGAATAAAAAGGTGATATTATATATCTTCTTAAATAATACAATATAAAAATATTAAATATAAATAAGCATAAATATTAATAGCTGATAGTTGTATTATTATTGTTTAATTTAGTCACAATAGTCTATAATATTAATTATTCTGCTTACGATTTACTTAATATTCATTCTTATTATATTATTATTATTATTATATACTTATTCTTTCATTTGTTTTCACATATTAGATTTATTACATTATATCTTATGAGAGACATAATATAAGAAATTTCTCTCTCTTTTTCTTTTTTCTTAAAAAAAAAATTGCTAGCATTTCTAAAATATAATGCAGATAACCATTTTATCTACGATTAACTCATGCATTTATATATTTTTATTTAATATATATTAACATTTTTTCTTTTTCGATCTCGATGTTGTTATTAATCTTTCCTTAGTTTTGGATGCTATGATTGTCTAGCGAAATTTTTAGTATCTTTTTTTAGTATCTGTTTTTTTAATATCTGAAAGAAAAATTCAATCTTTTGTCGTATCTTTTGTCATAGTCTTGCATTTTGAGAAAGCTGCAATGCGCGTTTCTTCATCGTAAGAAGAAACAAACGCAAAACAGTCTGATATTCAGCGTGCAATCTCTGGTTGCTTTGAACACAAAGAAATCAGCGCCGAATTAAATGTGGAACAGCTGCGACCGGCAGTGCAAGAGTTCATTTCTCATCCGCATCGATAACAAGGAAATAATGGAGGTCTCGCTCTACGATATGCAAGAAACATTTATGATAAAACCAAGCTCTTGCAGTTGACACAAGAACTAGCAAAATAAACTACTCTTTAAGAAAAATACAATAAATATACTAAATAAACATTAAAAAAAAAATGAATATTAAAAAGGGAATTGAATATATATGTTATTTCTATACATTTAATATATAATATTTATAGAAAATCTTTTTCTAATTTAATATCAATAAAAGCTGAAAAATCCATACAAAAATTAGTACATACTTCAAACATCTTCAGAAAAAAATTAGGTTTATATTCTTCTCAAACAAAATATTTTTCTTTCAAAAAGAAAAATCATTATTATTGTCGTATACGTCACTACATATCTATAATATTTTAGTTTGTCTATTTGTTTTTTATATCCTACAGAGTAAAGTCGGAAAATTTATTATTCTCAATAAATTTTAAACACTGAGAAAGTTACATTTCCAGTAATCAGCATAAAGATGAAAACTTTATGAATATTTTTTACGTAACACACACATGTAGTACACACATGTAGTAGACACATATAGATTCGCATCATGTAACATCTCGACATGCTTGCTTGAAATTTAGCTTGCTTAAAACTCTAATGGATTGTACAGATTTAGTAACCATATGGAGAGAGTTTAAAAGTCTGTTAAATATAGAAGTAGTTTTTTAGGAAAAGTTGATTTTTTTTATGGAAAGAAGAACAAATTAGTTTAACAACTTACAATAAAATAAGATTCCTTACATTAAAAACAATTAAAAAGTTACACATGGGCCTTTAGAAATCGGCGATGTAATAATTGCGCTTTCTTAAGATTGATATAACACAATTGTATAATTAGTATCGATAATTTATTTGTCGAACGTTTCTAGGCTAACTTCTAGCCTTCTTCAGCGAGAGTGATATATAAACTTCATACATATCTTCTTTTTGTAGTTACACTTTTTTTTCATTACGATGATTGACACCGTAACATGAACATCATCGACTTGTCTTATTTAATTATTTAATTATCGTCGTGTCGTCTTAAATTTTAATTCACGTACAGAACTTGCGTTGTAATAATTATTTGTATATGACTAATTTGTGTTTGACGTGCTGCTGAGGTTAAAATACTGTTGACCATCTAACTTTCAAATTAATTATGAGAAATTTGATGTTGAAGTGTACCTACAAGAGGAAAATTTGTATATTACGCTTGCTGAAGAAGACTAGAAGTTAGCCGAAACGTTCGACAAATAAATTATACGAGGATTGTGTTACATCAAGCTTAAAAAAGCTCAATTATTACATCGCTAATTTCTAAAGGCATATGTGTAACTTTTTAATTAAATTAGTTTAAAACTTTAGATGAAGAAATTAGATGAAATATTTGTTTTGTTGTTATATAATCAATTTTTATTAAGAAGATTTTATATAAATTTTATATGAATTCTTTTTTCTACGGAAAAAAAATAAAACATAAATAAAAATGATAATATAAAATGTTTTTTAAGTTACTTTGATGAAAACTTGAAACCATTATATTGTTAAGTTGTTATAGCATTGATTTTCTTTAAGATATTTTGTAAGAGGATTCATCGATTTTAAAGGAACTGTTTTATATTTATTTACAGTCATATATTACCATCATATATCAATAGTAAATAATTTATCTGATTTGGCAGGTTGGCTATATTAATTAAAACGTTGGAAACGATAACCGTTTTTATTCTATTTTCTTTAGACATCAATATTTTAACAAAATCGCCCCGCGTGCTTTTTCCTCTTTGACGTTCATGACGTATGAGATGCTTCTTCTTTCCCGCTTCATTTTTCTCTTTCGTAAATGTCGATGCTGCGAAATTGCTCGGTCCGCTCTTCTTTTTCGCGGCTGCGCGAGTGACGTAAATGCGAACGAAGCGCGAAGAAGCGCAGGCGACTCGACTCGAATCAGCTTAACCGCTTCAGCAGCGATTCGCGAAATGTTCGCCGACGTGCTCTTCCTGCACCGTGACGTAAGTCCATCGAAATCGTGATGTATGGCCTTTCTCGCTGGTTACTCTCCATTTGCCTAGCTGCGAGACGGATAATCGCATCGTACACGTGTTCCGCATGTCTGTTCAAAGACGACATATTTCAACCCTTGTCCGCGTTACGCTCGGGGGATTCGCTCCGTGTGAAACTTCTGATTAACGCTAAATGCCGAGACTTGCTCACTTACGAACTTTACACGTTGTGCAGACAACTCATGATTAGTTTCTCCACGAGCAACGAAAGTGGCATGCAAAAAATTAATGGCATCTACGGCATTTGGAAAGTTTCATTTGAAAATTTCTCATTGTCACGTCTCCTATTGTTCCTACTGCTTCTCACTTTCCTTTTTGTTTGTCTTGTTTTATATAAAAAATATATCTGTATTTGACATAATTTGCATCTTATATGTGACAGGTATTACGAAAAGATACCAGAAAAAAAATACTAGAGTTTGTCTGGAAAACTAGTAATCGTTTTCTAAATAAATACAGTTTACAACGTCTTTCAGATTTATTATAATTTTTATCAGACCTTTTTGTGCAATTACTTATTATTCTAAAATTATTGATGAAAAAAAGATATAACTTCTCTATAAACACACAATATTTCTAGAATGTTACATGAATATTATTTACCCTTTTTAATGTTCATATTACATTTTTAAAATATTCTCTTATAAGATTATTAATCAATCTTTTTTTATTATTTAATATACATTATTTCTATATAATTATGACTCTCTTTCTATAAAATATGTAAACTGGAAACATAGTTAAGTATATACAAAGTTATATTTATTAGCATACATGACATTTATTCAATTTGCATTCACATTTTGACCGGTTCACTTGATGACATTCGGCGCGGTTCCATATGTGCATCGCGTTATTCGAGCGAAAATTTGTCCTAATCGATCAGAACTTCGTTCACCCACCGGATGCACTTCCATGAAGGAGGGAAAGGGATTTCCGGTCGGCATTGCCGACGCACGAATAAGCGTTGAGTTTTCTCTTTCCCTCTCCCTCTCTCTCTCTCTCTCTCTCTCTCTCTCTCTCTCTCTCTCTCTCTCTCTCTCTCTCTTTCTCTCCTCCCTTCTCTTTCTCTCTTTATTTATCTCGCCCGATGGATGTATCGAACGGAAATTTTTTTCCCTTCTCGAAAGAAGCGCTCGGCTGTCTATTTAAAGCAGCGAGACTTTATTGCGCATTCAAGAGGAAACGATACATTATCGAACAACCACCTAGCACAGATACCTTGGAGTCGCGCCATTGTCCGAAGGCGCTTCCGCAAGCAATGAAATTTTTGGCAAACTGCCAAAGGCCCAAAAGAAACATTGGCGTCAACGTCGGAAAAACGTCGGAAAAACCCGGGTAATGTTTTCCCACACATAACCCACGTTATTCCTGGCCATACGTTAATAGAGAGATCATCCTTTACTCTTTGAAGGTTTTTTCCTATTATAGTATCTTAGAATGGCCTTTTCATAGAGAGAGAGAGAGAGAGAGAGAGAGAGAGAGAGAGAGAGAGAGAGAGAGAGAGAGA
>NW_017259230.1:231229-243531 GCF_001594045.1 Atta colombica | reverse complement strand
TTTATATATAAATATAGAATATGTAAATTTATTGTATTAATATTAAATATAAAAGCTTATAAATTATGCAAAATATAAGTAATATAAAGGTTATAAACTATAAATATTAAAAGCTCATTCAATCAAAAAGAAGAAAAAATATTATTGAAAATTAAATTATTATTGAAAAAAGAATGTATACGGAAACAAAAAAAGAGGAACCTGAGATCAGAATACGGTCTGGAGATTGCGAAATGACTAGCAATTTCTTTTATTCAATTTATTGGTTGCAAGGCATAAACTATCTAATGACCCATTTTTGAAGGAAATACACTCATATACAATAATTTCAAGAACACTATATCTGTCGCTTTCTGTATGTTATGTACGAACAGTACATTCTTTGAAAAATTTCAAATGTAGTTTCACGAAGTATCTCCAGAGTTATTCTCGATTTGTTGCCGACTTATCGATACAGTACAGTGCCTGAACCTTCCTGCAATCCGCTCGAAACTGGTCAAACTTTCAGCCAAAGGTGGGAGGCTCGGATATACATTTCTCGCTTCCTTCTTTTATCTTTTATTGGCCAAAACAGAAGGAGAAGTGGATAGTTACATTCCTGGTAGCGATCGCAATCTATGACCTCGATATATTGTAAAATCGATCGCTGGATCAGCTAGCTAGATAGCCCTCTTATATTTGAACTTCGTTTTATTCTGTAATATATCGGTAATTTTCAGAAATTGTTCTCGAATATCTTAGGAATGAATAGTGTTGTTTAAAACTTTAAAACATTAAAACATTTATATACTGTCGCGATTCTGCAGAAAACAAAATGTTTATTTATATTGATAAGGATTTATTTATATTGATAAGGATATTAATGGATGATGTATTTAAATTAGAAATGTTAATAAGGATGTGATAAATTAGTTTAACTTATAAAATTTCTTCATTTTTTTGTTATTAGAATAACACTTAAGTAAAATTTGCGAGAAATTTAATTATGAAAAAAAATTTATTTGCTATATTAACTTTATATCTTGTTATGATATTAGGTCATTCAAATAATCTATATCAATACCAAAATGCATATTTTTTTCTCTATCGAATATTTTTCTAATATCGAAATGCATTATATCCTTTTTTTATATTACATTATATATTTTTTACATTATATATTTTTTTTATATTAGATAACAACTAATTGTATTAGATAAAATAGCTTCGCTTTAATACTGCAGCTTACATTGAATTTTTTATGTACAAATAGAGTTATATAGATCAAGCATTGTGTACTTTGACATAGATTGAATCACACATCGGATTAGAAAAGTTTTGCACGGTTGCATTTCGATTTTTTGCAATACGAGAAAGTTGTTTAATTGAATTCTAGTTCGACCATTTGGACGCGATGTTTCCCATCGCCATGCTAACTGCTAGAAGGGATTTTCGGCTACTTTTTCCGACAGCTAATCTTCTTAGATAGAAACGAGACAAAAGCGGGAAAGAGGCTTACTCGTGGCAAAATATATAAAGAACGAAGAAAGTAAAAATGCGGGAAAGAGAAAACAGACTATCTAAATGAAGAATTTAAATATCTCTATGCAACTATTTCGCAGTAACACGGCAAATGTGAGACACAATCTAGGATCAGAAATGTTAGAAAAAATTTCAAGTATAAATGTAATTAATATTATCTTTACTTCTGCGTAAAAAAATAATGTTATTGATGTCTTATCATAGATTAACATTTAAGTTTAAACTGTTTTGTGCCTGATTGTAATTATATGAAAAGGATAAAAACGTAGATAATGATTTTAATTAGATAATAACTTTAATAATTAATTAGGATTAAAATTTGAAAATAAATTTCAAATAGTAAATTTTGAAGCAAATTTCCTTCTCCTTTCCGCTTTGTAATAATACGTGTCTTAAAATACTTTCTAATGTACTGCTTTCCACTAAGTAACGAAATTTGGAGAAACTGTAATTAAGCTATGAAATATCACCACAGCTACCTAACTACCTTTATCGCACTAAATCAACTAGATCCAGCTTTCAGCAGTACTATACATGTAGGTTAATTGTGTGCTAACTAAGGTTCGTATTCATATCATAAATTTAACGCTAGATTTCATTTCCAACGCGAGATAACGTTGTGATCTTTATACGAGATAAATAAAATCATAGATGTGTCTATATTTTGTTTTGAATTTGTAATTTGAATAGAAATCTAAAAAATTGTTTATCTATTTTCTTTATTGCGTTCATTTACACTTTAATTGACGTATTTATTTGTAAATTTTCGATATGTATATGTACAAATTATATGCCCATAAATTATAGCTATTTTATATTATATATAAAAATTTATTACAAATCTGGAAAGAACTGTCAAAAATAGGTAATCGATATTACGCTTTTACTTATAATTGAAAAACTATTCAAACTAATTGTTTCCTTTTAAAAATCGAAGAAGACAAAAATATCGAAGAAATGAATACATGAATCAGCAAGCAACTCTTGTAATCAATACCTAGTAGTCAACGCGCTGAAAATCTTTTTGTTAGCAAAGATGAACGCGATGAAGTGAACAACGGAGCGCGACATCCTTTTCGAAAAAGGACAAAGAAACTGCACATTGACGTAAACACGCGGACAAGTGAAGTTGTTTTTCCGAGCTCACGGGAATTACAAGATAACGATCGGTCGCAGATTCTCGCTGTTCGTCCATCAGCGAGTTCCATCAGACTGGTCGGACGCAATGTTTCTCGGTTGCTTACGATCTCCAGCTTGAACCTCGCAAGGTAAATAATTGACTTCTGGACTGAGTTTCCCGACGCTGGAGAAAAGCCATTACCGGAACACCGGAACGATTCGATTTCCATGAACCGATAAGTTGATATCGATCTGTGGCTTGCTATCAGCGTTTCTCCTGTCGATATCTTTTCGGATTAACGCGATTGAATCCCATCCTGGTTCCCTACGGAGCTTAAGTTGACGTTGTAATACGAGAGCTAGTCCTTTCAACGATCTTTTTATTGTTACAATTGAGTTAAGTCAAGTACTAGCCGAGTCGATCTTATTGACTATTTAACAAAATTAGATAGGAATAATTATTATTAGAAATCATTGTTCCTGTATTTCATGTTTGTAATGGAAAATCAAAAAATGTAAGACATTTTTAATTATAATCCGACAACGTCGTGTATGTGAGAAAAGTTTTTATTGAAACACAGCGAATGAGATTTCTTTATAAATAATAATTACATAATTACATTATACAAAAAACTGAGATATTTTATATATATAGAGTGAAGCATTAGCTTATTATCTGAAATTTTTTATTATCAACAGAAATATTTAATATAACAAATTAATATAAGAAATTAAAATATAACTAAACCCATTATTTTATTTAAAATGTTTATTTAATAATGCGAATTGCTACTAATAGTGAGAAAAAATTCTTCTTTCTTTAATAAGTAATAGCATGAATCAATTTTCGGCGCATTTGCCAGTAGCACAAATCATTGATCTTTCTAATATTTTTAATAGAATAGAAATATTATATAAGTAGTGAAACACTATAAGTAGTACAAATTAATTTTTATAAGTGTCTATCTTATCAGTGTAATTTTTTACAATTACAACAATATAAGTATATACACAACAAATTCTTGAATTTATAAATAAATTAGATCTTCCTTTTTGTTTTAGAACACATCGATAGCTAATCACAAGTCAAATACTTATTGTAGCAACATATGTGTATATACATACTTATATTAAGTTAGATAGAAAAAATTTTAATGTTTGCATAATGCAGTTACAACAAATATTTATACAATGACATGCACACATTTAAACACTTTTTTTTCAATACTTTTTTAATAAATCAAAAGATATATATATATATATATATCATTTATGTTTTAATAAGGTGCATGATATTACATAAATCTATATATTAAAAAAAAGATTCGAAATAATAAATATAGAAAACTATAATATCGCTACATTCAAGTTTGAATTATATTACAAACGTAATAGCAAGAAGGAAAATAGGGAACAATATCTTATGATGGATTTAGTTAACTGATTGCGGAGGTCATAAAAGATCCTATTGTACTTGTGGTAGGTTAATGGTAGCCGTGCTCATCATTGCTCATAATTCATCTATCCTTATCACTCTATCCTTATCATTCAACTTATCTTGTTGCAGGAAGCTGCTTCAGGCAACAATAAGGGCCAATCGCACAGGCCATTTCATGTGGGTGGGTAGCGATTCGTGGGGCGCCAAAGTTTACCCCGTCCGAGACCAAGAGTTCGCGGCGGAAGGTGCCATTACCATTCTGCCCTATAGGAACGCCCTCAAAGGTAAAAGATCTTTGCTACTTTTTATATTATATTATATTTTAATTATAATCGATTTTATATTATAATCGATTATAATTGGAAGAATATTAACTTCGAGTTCACCTTTGATTAAAGATAAACAATAAAATGAGAATTAAAATTAATAATTTTTTTTCAGGGAATGTATAATTTTAAATAAATGTAACGTTAGTAATATTAAAAGAACAGAATGTAGATTTTAAGACTCTAAATATAGTTTTAAAGCTAAAATAAATCGATGTAACTAAATTGTTAATTCACTTAATTTGTATGACTCGTAAATTTGTTTAAATTAGTTAGTGCACTTAATTTCTTAACGTACCTGATCCGTTTTACTGAGCCACAATTGAAATTCCTTGTTACCGCAGTTGCTTACTGTGCAACTTTGTTGCCGCAGTAGTGATATCGTTCCAACTTTGACCTGACGTTCATTAATCTTACATGACAAGTGAGTAATATTTTCCACTTCCAATTATGTTGTATCATTCCCGACTCGTAAGTTAGGATTTATAGATTTTTAGAATAAAATTTCGAAGAAATGAACGCAATAGTGCATTTTGTCGTTTTGCGTTAATTAATACAGGCGTGCCAAACTCTCATTAATCAACCTTAAATTACCAGAAAGCCTACTAAATACTAAACAAGCCATCTACTTAATATACTGAAAAAAAATTTGGTTGAAAATGGACAAATCAGAAAATTTTGATTATAAATATAAATTTTGAATATAATCAATTTTCTGGTTTATCCATTTTTAACAAAATTTTTTTTTATAGGTAAAATATAAGCAAAACGGTAATTACTACATAATATTATGCAATAATAATTTATTTCTCAGAGATGTATGATTTTTAGAAAACAATTTTAGATATATGATTACATTTGCCTTTGAATAAATTAGAGATTAGAAGTAGCTGCATTTTAAGTTTGAAATTCTAATAATATTGTAATCACTGTAGTTGAAATTATAATTATTAAAAATAACATCTTAATTGTCTACTCATTTCACGGTCTTTTCCAAAAGTCATTATGAGACTCATGATTACTTAAATCTAATTTTAAAATTTAATTGAAAAAATATAATTGATGTGATTGAAGTTTGGAGTGTTCAAAATATAATGATAAAAATGATGAAACTTTATCAAATTATCTTCTTTTTGAAGAAAAATATAAAATTTGTCCTCCTAAATATTCATCCCTAAATATTTTTCCCCAACATAGATGTAAAAAAATATGTTAATATGTATTTTAATATTAATAAAATAAATTATTTTATCCTAAATATTTTGTATTTAATATAAAGAATGCTTTACGTTCTTCTATATTATTTAAATTCTATTTATGTTACAATAATAATAAGATAAAAAGTTATTGTTCTTATTATCAGAAATTAAAATTTCTGTCTATTTCGAAAATAAAATTCACTTTATTCGATAGAATATTTTTACAAATAAATAAATTTTTTAATAGAGTTGGCTTGTTAAAACATATTCTTTACGCTATAACACATCTTTTACTGTAGCATCGATATCTAATTATTGATCTAATACATTTAATTTTATGTATTTATGTATATAACACACTAATAGAAAAGATCATAGAAATTAATTGATCTAAAGATTTATAAAATTTCCTATTTTTAATGCTTATGTCAAATTACTTTTCAAAAAAATTTTAATAGATTTTTTAAATTATAAGATATATTATTGTTAAAATGTACAATAAAAAAAAATGAAAATGAAAAATTGTATCTTTTTATGAAGTATTCAATAAAGTCAGCTTTCTTGAATTAAATTTATCCTTATTTCAATTTTATTGTGACTAAGGAACACAAGAAATTTCTTCGGCAAAAAGCATGATATATTGAAACTATTAAATCTTATTGAATGTAATTCGTGTAACAAGTACGATTCAATTCCAATGTTGTAGATTTCGACAACTATTATTTGAGATTGCGGCCAAGAATGGGCGACGAATGCGGCGGGCAGACAGAGAAAAATATTCCCCATAAGTCTTTGACGGATAAGACAGTGAACTGCCGGAATATCTGGTTCCGAGAGTTTTGGTCGCAACATCACAAGTGCACTTTCAGCGTGAACGCGTCGAGCGACATGACACGTTGCACTGGCGATGAAAACCTTGTCGATTACGAACAAGAGGGCTTGGTGCCTTTTGTCGGTAACGCATAGATTTATCATATCGTTATACTTTTCTCTGAACGCCTAGCTATTTTACTTTTATGTCACACCAAAGAAAAAGTATATGTCGGTAATCGATTTATGCCGATGTATCTGTCTGAATGTATGAATAATGTATGAGTACAATTTTTAACTCAGGGATAGAAAAAGTTGAGAATGAAAACTGATTTTCATTTTTATCTCTTAGTTCCGAATCATAATTCTCGAAATTTAATATTCAGCTGATTGAATAAAGTTTCTAATTACATTTTAGAGATAATCTATTTTGTGAGAATTGACAATTAACTATTTAATAGCTTAAAGCTATTAATTTTAATGGAAAAATTAATTTGACTTTCCATTCATTACTATTGATGTGAATATCCTAATAAATAAATTACAGCTCAGTTGAAATTTTATTATAATAGAAAAAAACGTATGAACTCCTTTCATTCATACTATGACGATTAATTAATTGCGGAGACTGAATCGGAACTTTTTATAGGGACATTTCGCGATCGTTTATATCTTGAAGTGCGAAGGAAATGATTGGTTGGGAAAAAAGAGCGAGGAATAAGACAAGCGGAAAGGTAGTTATCGATGGGAAAAAGAATGAAAGGGAAAGGAAATATTCTCGGCATCCTCCAATTTTCGTCACCCTTCGACCATTTTTCTTATTGTGAGCTCAAAAGCAGAAACGAGGAAGACTAGTCGTCTCTTCGATCATAATTCCGATATATATGTATGTGACGGGACTTATACGTCACGCAGTGAGATAACAATGAGCCTTAAATTAAAAGGATTTATCACAATTTCTTTTTGTTCGTCGTCCGATGCATATTTACAAATCTAATGTATGCAATTTATTTTCCGCCATGTATATGTTCAATCGACGAAAGCTATTTGATTAGCATATCCAAATTTTTTAATTTGATTTATGAAAAAAAAAGTTTATATAAGCATATGGTCCTCCTTTCAAAAACAAAATATTCAAAATTCTATTAGGTTATTGTATTATTGTAGTAGGAAGTTTTTATACTTTGAATTTAAACTTTTATTCGATACACTTTATATACATCTTGTCGATTGAAATAGTCTCTATTCACCTTGATTCATCTGTACTTCCTCCAAACGTGATACAAGCACTAAGCACATCAATGCCTTTCACGTAGAAATTGAAAAAGTGAGATGCAAGAAATTCATTGAATCCACTTTTCACATCACTTTCTGCTTGAAATATTTTTTCAAGAAAAAAGCTTCAAATACTTAAATAAATTTGGAGTATGATCAGGAGAATGAGGGAAAATTTCGCATTTGTGCTCTGCTAATTTTTTAATGGTTTGTTTTGTAACATGCTAATCTAGTATTATCATAGAGCGATAACATATCACATTTATATACATCTCATTCATGATATAAAATTATCACTCACTCACACACACACACACACACACACACACACACACACACACTCACACACACACACACACACACACACACACACACACACACACACACACACACACACACACACACACACACACGTTTGAATATAATTAACATTATCTATCAAACTTTTTTAATATTTTTCGAAAATTGTGGATTTACGCTCAATTTAAATATATACATTAGAGAAAAGTCCCTATTACGAGATGGGCGTCTAATATTAGACGGCGTTTCCACTAAATTAATAAACGCTATTTATTGGTTTCCACCATGAATTTATTGCTGTTGTTGAATTGAAAACTATTTAGTGGAAAGTTCATTATTAGATCATGCCTTTGATTTGTGCAAAATTTTTCGTTACAAAAAAAGATTTTAGAATTTGGATGTCTTCAAAGTTTCGTTGAGATGAACCTTTAAATCTTGTTTATTATTTAATAAGTAAATATTTGGCAATAAATTCTTCATGTAGTGATAAAGTAAGATCGTACTAATAGAAAAATATGTATAATTAAATTGCTTAATTACAAACGTTAGATTTAATGATCGTAAAACTATAAGACGTGAAAATGGTAATATGAGATATCCAGAATATTTCTAATATGAAATAACTTATGCTACTATATCATAGTGAAAATCATTGCTGAATATAAATGTTATTGTATAATAATAAAAAGAACAATTGGAATGAATCGAGTGGCTATTTCTGTGATGCTTTCCAACTACCTGAAAATGAGTCTTATAAATATAATGCATCGCCTACTCATTTTGCGCGCGCGCACTGGCTGTATTTGTATTTAGAAACATTAAATAAAATTTTTTAATTGCAATACTGATGTACTTTGCGTTTTATTATCGATTTCGCGGGATATTTCATATTAGGAGCACAATTTTTTGACTTTGCTCATTTTTTATTTCTTTAATTAATAAAAAAAATAAAATTTGAATTAAATTTCACATAACATTATCTTAAAGCTTATTAAATTCTTTTCAAAATGACCTATTATTTTTTTTAAATTCTGCCTATAGATTGTTATCCAAAGCATTTACCCAAAATAAACTCGGTCTCTCATAATAAGGGCTTTTCCTATATGTTTCATGCATAAATAAATCTAATTAATAAATTTAAGCAAACAAAAGAAGCAAAATTTAAAAATACATATACTATTCACAATTAATTTCAGATTGTTATTCATTTGTCCATAAGAATTCATCAGTGTTCGCAATTAAGCACAGCTGACTGTACTCCATGATCCATTAGATTGTACTTTCTGAATAAACTTTCGCGAACAAACTTTTGCAAAATGAAACCACGAAACAAACGAAAAGAAAGGAAACGATGACAAACCGAACGAAACAATTTTCCTCGATTTTTCCTATAGTTTTTTAATTAACAAATACATCCAATGACATATGAAAATAGTTGCACGAAATCAATTGTCACGCGCGCGTTTTCCCAAATATCATACTTATGCTCTTTCTCTCCCTTTTTTTTTTCTTTCTCCCGTGAGATAAATGACGGAATCTTGTTAAGTGCGAAACGATCGGAAACTCTTCACCTTCGAGTGCATCACAATGGTAGATAAATCTTGTAAATCTTGTCGTTTTATTAACTGCCAAACGTCTTTCTCACAGATAACAATTTATATTTGATATTTTCTTTATCTGTGAATGTGTGAATAAATAAATAATAAATGTTCACTATCGTGTGACATGAAATCTTCGAGATCAAATAATAAAATCTGTCTGATTGTGTGAAATATTTCTTTAAATAAGTTGAATAAAAATTCGAATCATATTTTATCGTAACGAATGAGATAAATAAGATTGTAGAAGGTAGAAGCAGGAGACATAAATATTTTATTTAGTATCTGGAAACATAATTCGCTCTATTTTTCAAGGATCTCAGACATAAACAAGAAATTTCTTGTTCTTTTGTACTAGCAAGTTACCTTTCCTTTTTAATGGGATTTTTAATGCTTTATGATGGATTTGTGATTTTTTTCATATTCTTGGTTTACTTATAGAAATAAATTTCCTCCTTTAGATAAACAGATACATTTAATTAAGTTATGATATACCTCAAGTAGCAAGATGTTGTCTATTTGCTGTCATTAGTTAGTCATTTTTTATGAATCTAATATCATATCATTGTAAAAATAATGTGAATTTGAATTAACCACATAATGTATCATATAAATCGACGTCGAAAATATGTAATTATTTCTGTGTTATTAACAACGTTATAAATGAACGACGTCATTAATTAATCAAAAAGATGATGTCATTGTTACGTCTTAAATAAACAACATTAGTAATTTAAAATGATTACCTACATTGACGACAAAAACTACAGCTTGCTACTTGGAATAATACTTATTTAGGAACCTCTCAACGGATTAGATAATATACATTTATTAGAACATTGCTGAAACAGAATCATTATCATTTTATTTGCAGTGGATGCAGTTTACGCCATGGCACACAGTGTTCATAATGTTATAGAGGAAGAGTGCGTAAATAATTTGGGTACGTCGCATTATCTCTGCGAGTCGCTTATACCAGCACCGGACGGTCCACGACTCCTCCAACACATTCGTAATATTAGCTTCATCGGTGAGTTACGCAAAGCAGATTTTCTTTCAAAGTAATTTTTAATTTAACATTTAATTTAACTTTCAAGCATAATTTCAAAGCTGCGTAAAGAATAATGAATGACGTATAATGAATATGTAATTTTACTTGAAATTCTAGTTGCATCTCTTATTATAATACCTTTATACTTGTAAATTTAAATCATTGAATATCGTAAGAATCTTTGACGCATTTGTGTAACATACAATGCCGCGTTGATTAATTGGTCAAAAAGTCGTTAGTATTTTCCACATATCGAATGTAAAAAAAAGTTGTTAAATTGAGAGGCTTGGACACATCGATCAATTATGTCCGCGAGAATTATTCCGCGTATACTGAGCTGCAATTGCATCATTCCGCGTGTAGCGATCTATCAATGACGTCAGAGGGTGGCAATCTCGACGCTTCATCGATATTGCAATTAAAACACTTTCCCCGATTTCATAGCACGTAACACTTTCACGTCAGTGAATTCTGCGACACAATTAAAACTGTCCCTCGTTACGCGATACTATCAAATGGCAATGAGATTATCTTAACCGGCCATCTCCCATTCGCGTATCAGCCGAGATTTATCGTAATGATATTGCATAACGTTCAAGCTTATTTTCCTTCCCCTTTTCCCTAGCTTTTCCAATAATTTCATAATATCGCCATCTCATCTTTCAAATCTGCGCTCTTATGTCTTTGTCCGCTTTTAATCCCCGAGGCATTTACGCTATCAGGATGTTAGTTCGTGTCGGAATATCTTACCTCAAATAGCTCCCATTTATCAATATTAGCGGTATAAATGAAGGATAATCTTTAAGATAAACTGCAGAATATATGAAATCAGTGTACATCTAGTACTATAAGACATTCTTCGCTTAATCTAAATCCAATATTTTTTGCACGAACTTTAATTTGATTTGTACAAATGCTAGATTATTTAAGAAGGTATTAATAGCGAATTTAATTGAATGCACTCACATTGATATACATTAAAATCATCGTATATAAATTGACGTCAAAATATGTTTGATACAAATATAAGATTAAATCATGAAATGTTCAATACATTTTATCGTGCTATTAAAGTAAAATCTGTATTTTATAATTCGAAATATTTGCATTTTATTTTTACATAGATTTAATTAACGATTTTAATATGTACTATATGTACTATATGTACTATAATGCGTCTAACCAAATCCGCTATAAGTTGCATTTGACAAATATATGTATATGCCAAGAAAAATTTTCTCATGCAGATAATATACATGCATATATGTATATTATATGTATAAGTATATCATAATACATTGGAAGATTTTTTTATATACACGCGGAACAATGTATCTCAATGAAAAATAAGATTTAATTTGATTTTATATATTATTAGAAAACTAATCTGCGGATAGAATGCAATAATGGGAATAAAAATATAAATTATCATAAAACTAGTTGGAACAATCCGTTCGATAGTACTTAATTATTTGTTTTATTGCGTGATATGAAATTCGAATCCAACGTGCATCAAATGCATATATAAACAGCAAATAAAGACAATAAACTCTGCATTTATATTAGTAAATTGTTTTTGATAATTGGATTTTGTGAAAGAAAACTTTATAGTCGTAGCTCTGTAAGCGCTGAAAAGAGTTTCGTTTAAACTTTGGCGTTATCTGG
>NW_017259230.1:219533-231129 GCF_001594045.1 Atta colombica | reverse complement strand
TCTCTCTCTCTCTCTCTCTCTCTCTCTCTCTCTCTCTCTCTCTCTCTCTCTCTCTCTCATTTCGTGTTTTCAGTTGTTTAACGTTCAGAAGGAAAAAGCTATGCATCTCAAACTCTTTCATTTCTTTCCGTAACATTTTCGCAGATAAACTGGTATACAAAACTTACCGCAAATTGAGAACGAAAAATTCCATTCGATATTATTTTTTATCTCCTCGTTCTTTTTTTTCAATTCTTGATTATTATACTTTATTTACTTCTCTATTTTACGAATAAATAATTTTTTTTAGAATAAGTAAGGGAAAAATTTTTCAACAGATATTTATAATTTTAAAAAAACCTGTATATATATCTCTATGGAAATAATTGTTCACTTATTCATAAAGGCTGATTAAAAGAGAGAAATGCGACTAAAAGTAAAGATTATTTAGATAATGTGAAATGTGCAAGTGAAGCGAAATAGATTATTTGCTTCTGTGTGCATGGCAGTTTTGTTTAATTAAATAAATAAAATAAAATAAAGTTTTTTAAAAAACTTTCGGCGTATTTGCCTGAATAAATAATTTGTTGCTCGGATCATTCGATCATATTCAAATTTATCACATTAGAAATCTCGCGCTTATGATAATCCACGGCTTATTGATAATCCACGAGCAAGCGAAACGTAATTTCCCAGTATAATCGATGTGCTGGCTTTGTTACATCGATAACGATAACGATAACTTGGCACAAATGCCATGAACTTGTTTGAGCATTTTCCCGACGAGCTCTCACAGCACAAATCTGGGGCGCTTACGTGCGCAAAATAACAATGTATACGTATTTTCCTTTGTCAAACTTATTTACTAGCCCTGACAATCCTGCACCTGTTTGCACCCTGTTATATTCACGTTTCTATGTATACTCTCATACTACACGAGAAAACGGAACTGAACTTTTAGACGAATTTCATTCACAAACTAAACGCATCTCATAGCTTTCATTGCCGCAAGCTTCTCTTTTTGGGAAAAAGCAATAATAATAATAACTTAATGGACTAGTGCGAGAAGTATTCTTTTTTTTGCATTTCCATTTAGTTCTGATGAAACAGGTAATAGCCTTATCGAATAAATTGAAATTGTAAGATATTCTGTTTTTGTTGATTTTTATCCTTAATTTTTTTATATCGTGTTTGTAAATTTCTTATTTCAAATGAAAATGTCCTCTTAATAATTTTAATATGTAGGTAAATTATATTATTTATATATCTATATATGTCATATCATATTTTTTTTAATCATGATTATCTCCAAATTACTGTAACATTAGAACAAAGAACTAATTTTAAAAGATAGAGATATTAAAGTTCTTTTTATATTTGTTATATAATTTCCGTTTCCTTTATATTTTTTCATTTTAATTTCTTTTCGTTTAATTTTAAATTCATTTTCTTCGTTTTATCATTATAAAAAGTTATCAAAAGCTTTAAAATGAGAGATTTAGCTCCTTAGAAACATCAAAAATCCAGGTTTGTAACATTGAAGATGATGATGAGAAAATATATTGCTATACATTATTGCCACAATTTTAATATCTTCTTCGTATCTTACCACGATACCTCGACTGTGCTTTTGCTTCGTGATTTTTATTCTCATAGTCGTCTATAATTTTCTTTAATCTCGCGTACGAAATTACCTTTTTCTCTTCAGTCTCGCCTCTGTGTAACCTATTTTTTTTTGGTAAGCTTTGTTATCTATTTTTTTTCATATTGGTGGTGTGTCTTTAAAATAACATTTTGTATACATCCTGTATATACTTGCTTGTATTTGCTTGTGTGCCTTGTGCCGGCATTGAATTATTACGATGAGGATGGAGATATAAATTGAGAAAAGGAGATAGACCTTAAGGACGAAAAGAAGCTGTATATCCTTCTTCTAAGTATTCTATAAATAAACCGTAATCCACGCATGAAATAGCACATTCGCAGATTGAATGTCCAAATCCGCGTCGTTCTTACCGACTAACATACTTATTTCTAATCTTTTGAATCGTATTATTAAATAACAAAATTCCACCCCACACTCCACACACACACACACACACACACACACACACACACACACACACACACGTTTTATTTTTTAACTTTTTATATTTATTATCTCTCTTTTATATCTCTTTCTATCTCTTATCCTATCCTATTATATCTCTTTCAGTTATTATTAACTTTAGTGTGTGTTTAGTTAAGATTATTTTTTAGTGACTTTAAATAAAATTTTAAATTAATCTTTTTTTGATTTTTTTTTTCTATATGTAATAAATTAATAATTTTTTAAATTTCTTTTCTTTTTTTCCTTTTATATTTAATTTGTTATTTTTTTTTTTTAATTTCATTATATCTATGTTAATAAAATATTATTTCTATAACAGTATTTTTATTACATCCATAATAATGTTTGGGATTATGCAACTGAAATTGATAGTAATATAAGTTAGTAATAGATAGTAATTAAGACATAACAAATTTTAAACATAGCTATATTCTATATTTATATTCTACAATCACGTATGATTAAATTATCAGGTTAATGTTCTTATTTTGTTTTAGGTCGTCAAGATACTGAAATTAAGTTTAATTCTGACGGAGACGCTTACGGATTTTACAACATCTATCAATATCAAAGGAAGGATGAGGGTCGTTTTGATTATATCCTCATCGGCACGTGGAGAGAAGAGTAAGTCAACTTCAAACACCCGTCGATCGAGACACTTTGTCATGCGAGTTGTACAAATTAACTGTCTGTATTAATCTTTAATCCTCTTATATTTCAAGCAATATACTATTACAATCTAATTAAAAAATTAATGTAAATCAAGTAAAAACTGCTACGTTAAAATTTCTTAAAGGTTCGAACATTCTTCAACATTTCGAAACAGAAATATTTATCAAAAATATTTCGTATATTTTATATTTATATTT
This sequence comes from Atta colombica, assembly GCF_001594045.1. Taxonomy (NCBI): domain Eukaryota; kingdom Metazoa; phylum Arthropoda; class Insecta; order Hymenoptera; family Formicidae; genus Atta; species Atta colombica. The sequence continues at coordinate 228,171 of NW_017259230.1, read as the reverse complement.
GAAATCTTTTTAACAGTATTTATTTTATTCAATTCCCTTGGATACACACAAAAATAATGATCTGTATTATTCATTAATCAGCTGAAAAATTGTATACTTATTATATTATACTAATAGTATTATTATATTTCTTTATTATGATAATTTGTAGCTTTGTAGCAACGCGTTACATTCTTGCAAAATAAAAAGAAGTACATAAGTAATACATAAAAAGTAGTACATAAAAGTAATACAAAAAATTGCATATAAAAAATGTACTAGATAAAATGAAATATTCAGTTAACGATTTATATATTTTTAATCTTTTCATGCTGAATCTTTTATAAAAATTGACTTTGTTTGTAACATTTCTCTTCGGCAGTGCCTTCAATGTAACAATTCAATGATGAAATCACTGTGGCGCCCAGATTGCTAATTAAAGGTTAATTTACTCCCTCAGACTCTCTCTGGACATCAATATGACACGATGGGCGACCGGAGTCGGCGAGCTTCACATTCCACGTAGCATGTGCAGCGATAACTGCCCGATGGGACACGTCCGCAATTTTGTAGTAAGTGCACACTGCAAAGTCTGAGGATAACCAGAACCGCTGAGTGCTATATGGTTCTATTAGCTGATAGAATGTTCATGAAAGATCTATCAATCTATCGATCGAATAATGAGAGAACAAGCGAGTAATAATGAGAGATTAAAGCGAATAATAATGATTAAATGCGAAGTAATAGTATTAAATGCGAATATTAAACAATGGAAAGTGCATGATAAAACGACAAATTGGTATATTTTAAGAATAAATATTATTTCAGTATAATATTTTATCATAAAATAACTTATAACATGTTTGTCAGCTTTCAAATAGAATATTTAGCGAGTAAACTGTTAAACAAAGATGTAAATGGGAATCGGTATATACATTAACTAATAAATATTACTTAACAGTTCATTTCTCAGTAATCTTTCTAATTCTTATTGGACTATTGCATTGAAATTTGTTTATAGTTTCTTCTTTAATTTCATTTACTCAATTTTAGTGCAAATTTTTTATTTAAATGCTATTTTAATTCTATTGCGGAACCTATTGATGCATCAAGATTAATATATTATATTTAATATATAATTTCTTTTATATATCTTTCTCTTTTCCTTTACTTCTTTCATTTTATATTATAATTGACATAATTTATAATTTATACTCGCTAGAGCGAATAATATAATACAGAATACATTGAGAATAAAATACCAACTTGTTAATTGAATTTGCTTCAATATAATGAAACTAATGAAATTATGACGCTACCTCAGCAATAATTCAGCTTATCTTGCGCTATTTGTATAATTAAATTCTGACGCACATTTTGACTCAAATCCCACGAGGAGTTCAATTGTGTAATTTCCACAGACTCTCGTGATATGCGAGTTACGTTTAATAAATAGAATGAGCGGACGATCTTTACTACCTGATGCTTCTTCTCTCCTTATTCTCATTTTTTGTCTTCTCGACGGTTACAATTTCACACAAGTTAAAGTAGATTTGTAATTATGTCCAATCTCGCGAGTTTAACCCTAGCGAGTAGATATTCCTGTATTCTCAATGTTTCCCGCAAAATTCTTTTTGGATGTAAACATATAAATAATGCAATAATAATTATACTACGAGTTTCGTATGTTATGTGTTTATTTTCTATTCAATGGAGGCTGTCCTATTATTTTTTAATTAAAATAATAATTTTAGATTAAAAATTTACAGAAAGCTCTAATTTTTTATTATGGATCTAAAGACGTTTCAGAAAAAAAAAATAGATTAATTTTGAACAATATAATAAAACAGCAATTAATATTCGTTCAAGTTTGATATATATAACATCAAACGCAGAATGCATTTATAAGAATCTACGAGCATTGTATAACTATCTACAGTTATGTGATTATCTACAGTTATGGTAAAATATATTTTGTAAAAAAGAAATTTTCAAAATTCTACGTATTTATTTTTCATTCTCTTTTACTTTATCCTTTGTTTTTAAATAATCTATTTAATTATTATTGTATTTTAAATCTATTTTTTTAATTAAAGAGATAAAACTAAAATTTTTGAATTTATTATATTATTAACTTTATTTTAATATCTGATTTAATTATAATTTTAATTAAAATAAAGAGATAATTTAATTATATTTTTAATTAATATAGAGACTGTAAATCTGCGTTATCAGAATATATAAGTATTTAAATTGTATTTGTTAATAAACAACGCTTTCTAGCACTTAAATCTCTTGGAACATAACTCATGTGATATATTCCTAAATCTGGTTGGAATATATTCCTAAATGGGCTCATGAATGTTTAAAGTGTCTTGTTTAATGTTTCCTTAGCAAGAGTTAACACACGCATTAAATCTTTCCTCAGATCAATGATCGTATGTCCCTAGAACTCCGTAACAATTGATTATTTTTCTTAGTTGATATTGAACAAGAAATACACGTAAAGAATCGCTATAACCAGAGTCATTATCGAACTTATTACGGCCACGACTAATTAGCGTTGGGCTTCCTTAGAAAAAGAGAATTTATGAAGTATTTTCTCGAGCATTCCCTTTTCTTCATTATGAAATCAAACACAATACGATTTTTAACTTACGTAATAAAACATTACTATTTATGCAAACCATTTATAAAAAGTCAGACATTGAAAATATTACTAAAATATAATGTGATCATTCTTTCTATTTTTACATGTATGTAAATTATATAATTGTGTTTCTTTTATTTATGTATTATCGTAGCATTTGTTACAATAGTTGTTTTGTAGAACTTCAATATTAACTTCAGGAACAATCAACAGTTTCAATTATTCTCATTTATGTTTCTTAGAATATTTCTTCGAAAAGTGAAAAGGAAAGCGTTGTTTGCTTTGTCCAAAATGCTTCATTACTTTTAAACTTTGATTTCGCTTACAATAACAGAAATCTCCTGCAAATTTAAGTTTTTTCATTAATTTTAACTTAAGTTTTTTAAATTTCCTTCTTTCTGTTTACCGTCAGCTGGCTTCACTGATTTGACTTTATCTTTTTTGTGTAATTTACTTTTGGATTTCAAGACCAAGATCCGCAACCTTAATCGACGAACCATATGCTCTTCATATTATTTGCTTTTCTTCTACATCCATATATACTTTTTATATTATCAACTTGCACACATTTCTCGCAAAATTTTCAAATTGCCATTATTTTCAAGCTTTCTTTCATAAATACTGCGAAACTTTTTTCAAGAAACTCTTCTGATTTCAGCTTAAGTTTTGTTCAAAGTTAAGTTTTAGGAAGAGAATTTAAAGCTCCTAAACTCCGTCTTTTGTTATCTATTCATCATCGCATTACTTTTATCACTTTTCCGCAATTCGCTCCCAGAATAATGTGAGATTGAAGCTCAATCGCATCACATCCGTGTCTAATTAATAGTTAATGATAAAAAAGCTTGTTAGTTATGATAAAAGTTTCACGACGCATTTATTATCTTTTTATTTATTGGAAAAATTCCGTCTAATGTAGCTCTTGATGAAAATAGCACAATTTTATAACTAAAACTAGTAATAAATTTCTTAAAGAATAAATAAAATCATAAAATGTTAACAAAGTTAATTTATTAGCTTTGAACATAGCAGATTTGAACATAAGGTTGCAGCAGATTGATTGAAATGTATCTGCATTAAATCTGATTTGCCAGAAGAGCCTACCGACAAATTATTAGCACAATCTCTTTTTTCGTAATTGTTTATTGAAAGTAAATTTAAATGAAATATATATTATATATTTAATTACGAAATAATTGGTTACTTTACTTGATTTTTGCAATTAATTAATTGTTAGCAGATTTTTTTCATATTCCTAATAAAATTCTTTCATTAATTATTGTATTTAAACAAATGTTGCACGTTCGCATAAAAGACTTAATTAAAATGCATTTCACTGTATTGTTTACGTTAGCTTATTATGCAAACGAAAGAGAAATGCAAACGCTAGGTGCGATTTATTAAGCATGATTTAATTATATAATTAATTAATTATATAATTAAGAGTGTATGTAACTGACGCTCATTCTATGTCTGCACGTACTAGTTGCATGCATTGTCCGATTGAAGTGCGCTCTCTAATAGATGTCAATAAATGTAACGACAATTAAAACGGTAATTGCCGTTCACTCATTTCTGCATAATCACACCGAATTCGATCTGTCGTTTGAATAATGTAATGATTATCATAATTACAAGAATTTTCATTGTGGTAATGCTAATGACAATAATAGGAATTATTAGTTATTATTAGCTGTCAGAAATTATATATGATGCGTGACAAATCAATATCGGTCAATAACTAATAATAATAAAATTTAAATGCGAGATTCTAATTGATTCTAATTGAAATGCGAGATTATTAATAATTGTCAATATACAATTCAGTATGGTACTTTATGAAGTATGCGTTTATTAGTTATGAAATATTTTTTTGTTAGTCACATTCATTTTTATATCATTAGTGTACTTTTATTTTCAATCTCATTATTGTTATTTATGGGCGATTTGTACATTCATTTGGGCAAACTAACTCAACTACTACTACTAACTCAACTACTACTAACTCAAATAACTTCAACTACTTTCAAACTGTGATGAAATCGTCAGTTTCATCCCCAGCATAGACCATTTATTATTCCGCAATGTAATGCAGAGTAAAGCTGACGCTAATAAGAGAGGGGAGCGTGACATGTTAAGCCTGAAAACAAATTTATTTTTCTGTGCAAATCTCATAAATAATTCCTACCCGTCTGTTTGTCTGTTAGTTCAAACAAATGTCATGGAGATCTTATCGATCTTAACGAAACTTAGTATTTTTCAATCAACAGTTGCATAAAAAGAATAGATTTTTCTTGAATATTATTGAACGCTATTATGTTGAACAAATGTTTCACTGTTTTTCAATCGTTTATGTTCAAATAACAATAATTATAGGGATAAACTGTTACTTTTTATTCAAGAAAATCTCTTGTCTAAAACATAAGCTCATTCATGTGTTTTGTTGTACAATCAGACATAAATTTTTTACGCGCATGTGTATATGTGCCTTGTTATTCTGTTAAAAATTTTTTCTGTAATTAAAATTCGATTTATTTATGATTTATATTAAGAAGATAGAAGCTTAAGCTCAATTTTTTTACTATATTTCATTTTAAGCAATTAATTCAGTAATAATTCAGTAATCCCCGTAAGCACGGGGATTTATAGAATTTAATCTCTAGATCTGTAACGTGTTTCTTCGATAAATCAATAGAATGTATAATATTATAAAACCATTAATTAATAATAGCAATTAAATTGTCAATCAACATCAATTGTTAATAATAATGGTTATTAACAATTAATATTGACAATCTGTGAGCGCTCATTCCTGTTTCATTCATGATTCGTCAAACAATTAATTGTTAATTATTCGTCTTTGCTTAACTATGTTACGTATTATAACAGAATTTGACAATTTCCAGGAACCTTGCTGTTGGAGTTGCGTTGCCTGCCGGGAAGACGCCTATGTGTACAACGACACATGCAAGAACTGCAATCCCGGGTATGCACCGAATTCCACAATGACGGGCTGCGTTAAGCTCACCGCCGAAGTTATACCCTGGACGAGTCCTTGGGCGCTGGTGCCGCTAATTTTCGCGTCCATCGGGATCCTCAGCACTCTCTTTACTACGGTCGTCTTCATACGGTGAGATACATTTTATTTTTTCATTATTTTCTATGTATGAATGTTCCTCCATAGTATTGTAATTTAATAAATTATAGATTTTTTAACAAATCCTTTTTCAGATAAGTCTATTTGGAGCTTGTTTAAATAAAAATTTAATTCGAGATTTCATTATAGTACAATATATATGTAATTTTAAAGCAATTTCTATCTATTGCAATAGATATGATTTATTTTGTATCTATTACAATAGATATGATTGTACTTAAAATAAATTCAGCATGTTGAAATCTCTTTAATAGACAATTAAAGTCAAATTATTATCAAATTGTTGTTATCAAATTATTGTCAAATTATTGTTGCTAGAAATTGGCATTTATACAAAAATATTATGCACCAAGTGCATAAAAATATTATGCATTTGCTTTGACTAAATATTATCTTCTTTGCTTATTTATATTCAATACCCTTATATCTATGACTTTTTCAATTTGAAATAAATTGTTACTTTTAATTGTTTGGAAAAGAATCAAATTAAATGCAAAAATTAAAATTTATTATGTTACAAAAAAAAATGTAATATAAAAAGTTGTATATAAAAAATAGAAGTATTTTAGCCTTAATCAATCCTTATATTTCAATATTTGTTTGCAGTAAAAAATTTATGCCTCATAGAAGTAGTTCGTTTTATAATCAACCAAATGTATAGACTATTATGATTACTGTGAATCGCGAAATATTAACAAATAATATACACGATTAAGCCGTAAAATTTGTTATTACATTAAATAAAAATATAATTAATATAAAAAAACTTTTCTGAATTTATACGAGAGTGATGCATGAATTTGATTCACAATCATCTTCTTTTTCAATGAAAATATAACAAGGTTGAGCGAGGAATATTAGCATTGAAAAAGAGTGCTTCAAAAGATATAAAGTCGATGCTTTCGAAGCGAAAATTTAATCGAAAGGTTAATAAGTGACCTATTAAACTTACTTAATTAAAGAGCTGAAAGGTTTTCTGCATTTCACATATATAAAAAGGAATAGAACTTTTAAACTTTGGAATTATTTTTTAATTTTTATTGAGATTAAAAAATTAATATGTAATTATAAAATTCGCATACTTTTTTATGTAAATTATCGTTTAAGTAAATTATCATACGATTTAATATGTAAAGAAAAAGTAATGATAAAATTTGAACCTATGACCCTGTCTTTCTCAAGATTATTAGCAAATTAGAAAAAGTGAAAATTAGAAGAAGTTTGCTCTCCTCCAGATATTAAAGAAAATCGAAAACGTAAAACATAAGATATAAATAAATAAAAAAATATACAAATAAGAAAGATATTGAATATTTGTATATTTGCAGAAACATTTAATATTTTAAATTGTTTAATCTCTTTAAAAAACATAAGATTAATGTACAATATTTTTGTAAATATTAATTGAAATATAATGTTTGACAGATCATCTTTATCAATCCTATCAATTTTATATACTGTGAATATATTGTGTTTGAATAGATTTAATCGCACTCCTGTTATTATGGCATCGGGACGTGAGCTATGTTATGTTTTGTTGGTGGGAATTCTCTCTTGCTACGGCATGAGCTTCGTCATATTGAGCAAGCCAACCACATGGAATTGCACATACCTCAGGATTGGTCTGGGTCTCTGTCTCAGTATATGTTACAGCGCGATCCTCACGAAAACCAATCGTATATCGCGGATATTCAACCAGGGCACGAAGAAGATCAAGAGGCTCTCCTACACATCGCCCAAGAGTCAAGTGGTAATCGCTATCGGTGAGTACGAGCTACACTCACCTTGATAAACATATCAGCAAGCTACAGCATCGAGAGGATAATTGCACGCTTAACGTAACGTGAAATAAAAATCATGTTTGACCGAAAAAAAAAAATAATGATGCGATTCTTACGATAAACTTTCGCATCAATAATATTTCTGTCTAGGATACATACAAATTTGTACTTTATTTTTAACCGCTTGTTGCTTTATTGCGATCAAAACGTCACTTCTTACACCTTTATTTTTTAAAAACTTAAAAATTAATTAAATATTTGCAAAATGATGTGAATTAATCATTATTCTTTTTTCTATTTTCTCTCTCTCTCTCTCTCTCTCTCTCTCTCTCTCTCTCTCTCTCTCTCTCCCTCTCTCTTTCCAAAAAAAATCTTACAAGTTTTATAAATTATTTTTATTATAATTTGTTATTAGAAAGTTATAATTTAATTATAATTCTCTTAATCATGTTTTTTATTAATTATAAAATCTTATTAAATTATATACTATTATACATATATAATTTTATTTTTGTAAAAAGGAAATAATTTAAAGAAATATATAGTTTAGTGACATTGCAAATGTTCTCTCAGGTTTCCATTCATTATTCGATTAACAATGTAAACAGTAGCTTCTAAAGTACGCAGAGCCTGATCCTGGATTACGTGACTCCCATTTATGCAGGGATCACTGCAGTGCAACTCATCGGCACTATCGTGTGGCTGATGATCGAACCGCCCGATACCACGGAGATCCATCCATATCCATTATCCGCGGTGCTTACGTGCCGTGTGTCCACCTTCTCGCTGATGATGTCTCTCGTTTATAATATGTTCCTGATCCTGATGTGCACCCTGTACGCGTTTAAGACTCGTAAGATCCCGGAGGACTTTAACGAAGCCAAGTACATTGGTTTTACTATGTATTCTACGTGCATCGTCTGGTTGGCCTTTGTGCCCATCTACTTCGGCACTAACAATGATTACAAGGTCTGTGCAGTACATCGCGAGTTTACGAGCGCGAATTACACACACACACTCACACACACACACACACACACCACCACACAGCACACACACGCGCGCACGCACACC
>NW_017259230.1:219146-219433 GCF_001594045.1 Atta colombica | reverse complement strand
CACACACACACACACACACACACACACACACACACACACACACACACACACACACACACACACACACACACACACACACATAAACCTCATTTTTCTGTGTCAACATATAAAGTCGAGCGGATAACTGCCTACGTTGCAGGTTCAGATCGCGAGCATGTGCATGTGCATCAACATCTCCGCTTCCGTCGCCCTCGGCTGCCTCTTCACGCCCAAGGTCTACCTGGTACTGTTCCAGCCTTACAAGAACGTCCGCCCTGGTCATCCTAACGTATGTACAGGTTTTGTTA
>NW_017259230.1:211909-219046 GCF_001594045.1 Atta colombica | reverse complement strand
ATATATATATATATAAATATATAATAGTTCAACATTCAGACCGTAATGGCACTTCGTATTTAAAGTAATGTAATTTAACATAAACATTCTTGTTTCCAATCTTGTTTAAATTATTGTTTAAATTATCTAATTCCTAGGACTTCTTAAATTTTCTGTCTATTCCGTTTTATGGATTAATTGTTAAATTCGACTCCCGGCCGAGACAATATTTTTCGCAATAAGTTACTACAGTTTTTTAAGATTAATTTGGGAAATTATTAATGGGGAGATTATTAATATTTTATTGATTGATTGCGTTGAAAGTCGGACAATTATATCGACACACAATTATCATTTCTGAAATTAATTCATTTATATGAATATATATAATAGTTCAATATCTTAACATTCAAATCAGAATCGCTTCGTATTTAAAGTAATGTATTTTAGATATAATTTAAACTACTAATTTCATTAATAACAACCATCTTTTTTACGGATTTTCAAATGACTTTTATGTTACATTATTAAAGATCTGTTTTCTAAAGATCTGGTTGAAGTAGTGTATATTTTTGGAATTGAAAGTGAGATAGATATATATTTGATATTTGGCGAAAACAAAAAAGAGAAAGATTCTAGTATAATCTAGTGCAGAGAGGAATAAAAAAACAAATTTGATAAGGATTTTAAAGAGTAACTTTCCTGTTTGAAAACTCAATTTAGCTTTTAGTATATATCTATAATCGTTCAAATTATCGCTTCCTCTTCCTCTCGCAAGTTCCTGCCTATTAATCTTTTCTGTGCACAACAAGTATGTCGAAACAAACTTTAATTTAATGCTACAGTTAATTACACATACATTGAGGTTCACTATGATAAACGGTTTATTGATTAGAGAGCACAATATAATGCAAATTACTGATTCAATTTTCTGGGATGAACATATTTCCCTTCCAAATACTGTCTTTTGTTAACGTTACGGTCATTAAAGTTATTTATGTTGATTCCCATATTCCATCATGAGAATCAGCACACAACGAAGCATTTTGATAAAACAAGGAAAGAAAGCTATTGAAATTAATTATACACTAGTATATATAATGATTATCGTGTGCGTTTATATCATATAGAATTTGTTGATACAATTGATTAAAAATTGATTAAAGTACGATGAAAAAAACTAGTTTGTCTTGTAATAATTTGACCGCATAATTCGTTTAGAAAATCGCATCGTAAAATCTTCTTATTTATTTAAATTATTAAACACTTTTTTTGAGATTAAACGTGTGGAAATCTGAGCTTCTTTGTAAATAATATCAATACGCTCTATTGAAGTACAGTTGCGAAAGCATATCGAATCTCTATAAATCTATATCTCTAGGAGAGAAAGCATGCACGAATTAGACACAGACCGATGAACGTGGACACTGTATTCAAACGTTGTAGAATTGATTGTGAATGTTATACCAAATTGAACTGGATGCATCGGTGCGCACGAAGGCGCATAAATGTCGGATTGAAATTGATGTAAAGGCGTATGCTAACACTAACGATTTGATCAATTTGATGTTTAGCGTAAGTTACCGCACTATTTGTGGAATTTATTGAGCAATGAATTTCCAATCCATTAATCGATATGCTTATTGTGCGCTTAATAAATCCGCGCGTGATTGTTCTTGATGTGCATTGGTGCGCATTGTAGAAACACAGCCCGAGGGAATTTAATATTAGGTTAAAATCCTTTTCCCTTGTTCTCCAAATCCCTATCCGATGATGTCTAAAATTCATTCGGGCCTTCACAGACGAGCGGCATGCAGAGCGGTAATCGCGCGGCGTACAGCATGCGCTTCGCCGGCGGTCGCAGCCAAACGATGCAGAGCGTGACCTCGGGCTCTCGTAGCAGCCCCCCGATGTCCCGCGGAGGCGCGGGACGTCCGGACGAGCGGAAGCATGCGAATGGTGAGACCCAGGCGCTGGCGAGTCCGTCGGTCGAAGAGACTTCCGTTAGCTAGGTCGCTCTCATACACCTCCCTCCCTGTCCAGAGCATCGAGCGAGGACCGAGGCGGAGGTGTATGTCAACGGCAACGACAACGGTGATGGCAGCGGTGCCGGTGGCAGTTGCAGCTGCGATGGTGGCAGCGGCAGCGGCGGCGGCGGCGGCAGCGGCGGCGGCGGCGGCAGCGGCGGCGGCGGAGACGACGATGACGATGAAGAGGAGCGCAAGCTGTCGACCGTTCAGGAACTGCCGGAACTCACAGCCAGCCCGCCGATGAGCCTGGCGATGTGCCAAGCACGCGAGAGGAGTCAGGCTGAGCCGCGTCACGATTCTGATCAGGTGATGGATTTTCCTCACTTTTAATAGCGGATTATTTCCACAGGGATATCGATGAACGACTTTTTGAAAGAGCATGCATACCTAATATCCTTACAGGTCTAATCGAGCTCAGCTTACTCTCAGCTTAGCTTAATTACAAAAGCTTGGTCCGCGAGAAATCCTTTTTTTTTTTTATGAAAAGCTATCACCATGATATCATTTTTATCCTCGTTTTCTATCCTCAAGGAATTTAAATTGGCTGAAATTTATGATCATGTATTTAATTGCTTTATAGTAGATACTTGACAGTATTTATTTAGTTGCTTCGCAGAACATTTTCTTTTCGGTTGCTTTCGAAAATTTGTTTTCTGGGGAACTTTGTCATTACTAACTCTTTCGCTATATTGTTTATTGTAGCTTTTTATCATTTTGTCATTATGCTTCATTATATAGATTCATTATAAGTTTATATCATACATATATTACGAGACGACGAACATCGCGATTTCTAATCCATATACTCTTTTGTTTCCTTCTCGAGCCGAGAGATCGCAACGAAGTCGTGATTAGCAGCATCTCCGAGAGAGTAGAAGCGCGCGTGAAGAAAGAAGAATCATGCCCGAACGAGGAGCAGATTCTAAGCTACAGCGACTCGCCGACTTTTTCTGAGTTTTCGTCGTAGTATTTAAACTTGGTCATCTCCAATCGCGATGAATTCTTCCTTCAGCATCCTTCATGGAGTTTCCGATGGAGGTTCCGAATATGAAGGACCTTATCAATCTTGTCGCAGCGTTTATAAGCGCCAGAAGTTTTGTATATTCCCATGAGATGTAAATGATTTGACAACACTTGTTCAACTCTTTGCACTCACGTAGTTACATATACAGAATTATACGGAGGACATGGGACGTACTTAGGATTTCAGTCAGAAGAGAAAAGGGCAAAATGTATATTTTCAAACCAAATTTATTAAAATATTTATATTAAAGTCAGCTTTCAAACTTCAGTGAACTTACGAACAATGTTTGAGTTACAAATTGGGCAATAAGCATTTTATTTTTTATAAAAATAAATTTTTAGAATTTAATTGTTTCTCTTTGCCAAAATTTGGAGAGAAGGAATGCATCTTCTCCTGTCCTTCTCTGCTTATGTTGTTAAGTGCTATTCAGTATAATAAGTATGATGACATCTAGATGAGAAGGGGTTTGAGGATTCGAACCCCTTCGAAATTTTTTATTCATTTATTCATTTTTAATTATACACTAATATATTTTTTACTCTAAGTAATTTTTTGTCACATAAAATATTTTTTTCTCTTGTTGTTATAACTATCTAAATAATTTTTGGAATTTTCGTTAGTTGAGCTTTGACAGAATATCTCCAGTCAGCCAAGACTATAAAAAATCAATTTTGTTAAATGTTTGTTACAAATTTTATTGACAAAAAAGCGTCAATGCAAATTCTGTTATACATTTAATGATGTTAGCAAATTGATAGTAAATATACAACATTTACTGATATAACATGATAACAAATTGTCGAAAAAATTGTGCAAAACTCACTGACAACCTGAACGAATTGAGAACAAGAATCAACCAAAACTAAAATCGACCAAAACTATGTTCGGTTTTTATTTGCTGCCAGATACCAGTTTGCTGGTTATATACATACATAGGCAGGCTTTGCTAGCAAAACATGAGCTTATTGCTGACAGATGGCACCGAATTTGTCACCAATTCTGAGAAGTTTGATGTGAACTTGGCGACAATTTGCTATCAATTTGCTTATTGGAATCCGATATATAAGGACAATTTTTCCAAAGTTTTTGAGCTGAAGAACAGAATATGCATTGAAATATTAATGTGTACTTCAGTACACATGATAGTTACATATTTATTTTTAATAACTGCAATAACTTTTATCTATACTTTTTTCAGGAAAAAAAAATAAAATTTGACTTATAAAACCTAGTATTTTTCCTATTTAAAATCATTGAATGAGAAGGAGGCTTTAAAATATCCAAAAAGCAATTAACATAAAAAAATTAAAAAGTTACTGTTTATGTGATAACAGAATTCCCTCTCGAGAGAGAATTCTGAATGTACCTCTGTCTAGTACTTTAAGAATTTTTGATATTATTTTAGAGAAGCTTTCATACATAAACATATATGAACATATAGTCTCAAAAGATAAATGTTCAAAATTCTAAAAATTATTATTTTTTCTGCTCTGTGTGTGTGTGTGTGTGTGTGTGTGTGTGTGTGTGTGTGTGTGTGTATGTGTGTGTGTGAAAAGAAATTTCTTTTTAAAACTCGGACCAGTAAATAGGTAAGGTATTACTTTCATTTTTTACATATAATCGCCGTTTTATTAAAAATCGATGGCATAAAATCGAAGTTTTAGATACTATTTCACATTATTGTGTCTTAAATATGCTAATTACGGAATTAAATTTTTCAGTAATGTTTAGAGATATTATTTTATTGCAGTATATACACTCTTACTAAAGACTTTAAAAAATTATAATTTTATAGAATTTTTAATATTATGTATATTTGAAGTGAGACCTTTGAGACTATATAATCATATAAATTTTTCGTTATAAAATTATTTAAAAAATCAATTTTTTTAAATATTTATATTTTGAAATATTAAACAGTACTTAAGAAATATCCTACGTACTGAACTGACTGATATTTTCTTATCATAAATAATAAGAATTTAAGCTGTGAAATATTTTAATTTAATTTAATTTAATTTAATTTATAAATTTCTAAATCAAAATCAGAAAAGCTTCCATCCACTGGATAATTTCTACAATATTTCTGTCGTATCTTCTTTTAGCTAGGAAACTAAACAGATAAATTCTTTGATGATAGGAAATTATTAAATTAATTTTGAGTGCAAAGGGTGTTTTACGATCGTACACAAAAACGCATACTCGACGACCACAATTTAGTCATCCAAAAAAAGGTCCTTTTGTAGACTACGATTTTGTATAGTTATTCGTATCGAAAATCTTCGTGCTTTGTCCTCGATGCACGAATGCCACGCTTTCGTATTCGCGGTATTCAGCAAGTTTCCAGCATCACACGGGTGAGTTTTTGAGGTCCATTCATTTCTCGTGAACAAAAACCTTTTTTCTACATACGGATGTGTCAATAACGATGGAGTTTATATGAGTTTCAGATTGACCGAAATTCGAAAAGTATCACGTATTTCGATGTGAAAACAATAGATGAGATATATTTATATCATTTTATATATTATCGTCTACAAGAGGATGTATGAATAAAATATTTGATATTTCTCATAATTAATTTGTATGAGATAAATAGCAAAATTTTTATTTATTATTTGCAATATAACCGTTCGGGTATCAAAATACTCCAGTAATGATAAATTACTCAAACTAATTATATATTACTCGAAATCGTGCAAAGAAAGTTCTTAAAACTCATCCAGTGTTGGAATATTGTGTACATACGTTAATTAATTATGAATGGATATGAATGTGTTAGGACAAAATATGTTATTAAAATTCGATAAAAATTATCCAAATAATTATCGCATCCTATCGCTTGAAAACGAATTACGGATACGAATGTTAGCAATAGCGTTACTCTCAGTCGTAGTAGAAGCAAGATGCATACTAATTATATATAATAGTAACAGCGATTACATAGAAGTGCCGGTTGCAAATATTCGAAACAAGAATTTGGTCGCGGTGATCCAGTCTTTTTTAAAAATTTATCATTTTTATTTTCAATTTGGCTTTAAAGTGAAAATTGGTCTTATTATATATGTACATTAAAAGAATCTTGCCCATTTTGAATTTCTCGCGTATAGCAATGAATTGTACACTAATCGATTGAAGAATGATAAACTGAATATTTTATATCTATTATTTAAAAAAAAGCCCCCCAGAATCAGCAATTCGATTTTTCAAAATAATATAAAAATTATAATCATTTTTTAAATCGAATTAAATCATTTTTTACATGATATTCCTTTAAATATATTCTTTAAATATAAAAGTATTAAAATAAAATTATCAAAAAATTAATAATGTACGAGATATTTTATATTTCATGTCAAAATATGTCCAATATTTCGAACAGCAAAATATCTCTGAACATCAACAGAAAATTGTTTTTATGGAACATTTTGATTCTTTAACAATAATCTTTTATTTTTATTTAATTGTAAGTTTTATTAGTATCTATATGTAAAAACTTCAAATGCAAGAAGTCATAAAAGACCACATAAAAATGAGCAAGATTCTTTTTTATAAAAAAGGCTATAATAAAATTAAAAACGTCAAGTACAAATTCAATTCACACTTTATCCTCTTCCAATTTCAGCGTAGGAACGTTCGCATAACTTAATTTTAAGTAACATGTGGGCATATATATGTGGGGGAAATATATAGATCCTCGCAAAAACGGAATATTAATGCTAACTCGAACGTAATTCAAGATGTAGTGAAAGCACTAAAATTGAGACAACGATGAATCAATTTTTAACACGTCTCACAGTTGTTACATCGAGAATACGCCTAATAATAAACTGCTTTAACGAGAAGAGAAAAGAGATAAAGAGAGACAGATCACACCGACCTCAAGTAACGCGCATATTCTTGTATAAAGAAGCCAAAATCAAAACAATTTTACTTGCAGCACGATAAGAATTGCTAGATAAGAAAGATTCGACGAAGCGTTATTCGGCGACTACATTAATGTTGTTATTAAAGCCATCCATAAGCGTAGAGCATAAACGATGGCAAAATCTATCGACTTGTTAGGACTATTATTATCGTTTTCAAAGAATATCAAAACATACG